>NW_023994211.1:370000-482500 GCF_015586225.1 Lucilia sericata | reverse complement strand
TAAATTTTGGATTTCTTTTTTTGGATTAAAAGGCAACACTTGTATCATTAAAAAAAATATCGGATTTGAAAATCGGATGAAAACTACTAAACTTATGATTTTTCAAATTTAAAACTTCAAAAATTGCTCTTTTTCGCATCTTTTGCTCTTAAGAAGTAAGTTAACGAAGTGATAGGGGAAAACTAAAAATATATTCGTACTCTAGACTATAACGAAATAGAATTGGTATATGAGAACGCCTGCATTTTATTTTTCTTCACTTTTGTATCACAGTGTAATTTTTTTTTCTCGGTTATTCGAATAAATTTTATTCAAATGACTCAATAATTGCGTACACAATAATAATTTTTTAAACACAACAACCAAAAGACACAAAATAGTATAAAAACATTTTGTCTGGCAATGGAAAGTACGTAGCATCCTTAAGGATTTATTATTACTATTTGATGATAAGCAAGTGCTTACACACAGAAGTACGCAAATACGAAGAAAAAATGTAACTAAAGTATACACTTCCCTCTTCTTACTTGAAAAGTTATTAAACAAAGGGCTTCAAACAATTTAACGTAATTCGTCCACACAGTACGTACACTCGATGGCATCTCCATAAGGTTTTTCTCACATTTAAAGACAATTACATACTTTTTAGACCAAATTTCTATTTTGTATACACTCTTATAAATTTTTGTTTAAATTTACACTATTTATTGTAGGTAACCAGACTCCTAGTATAATTAGTGTAAAAATACATGTTCAAAAATATTCAACATTTTTAAACACATTGTATGTAAAAATACTGGATACAAAATATGTATTTATACCTACTAATATGTTTAAACATGTTTAGCAACATTTCAATTTCATGTAATTTTAAATTTTTTGTGTTTAAAAAAAACTGATTTTGTATGTAAAGTTAAACATAAATTAATTAAAGTTGCATATGAATATGTGCACTTAGTGCATTGAAAATGTAATAATATTCCACTTCATATTCTTAAAAAACAATTTAAGGGAATCGTTTTTACTAATGTTTTATTATACCTACACATACAAGGATTTAAATTCAATTAATAAAAAATCATAATTCATACTCTTAAAAGTAATAAAATAAACTCCAGCATCCGAGAAAGCGAATTATGTTTAAATATTGTTGATACTTGTAGAAGAAGCCGAAATTGAAAATATAATTGCAGTTGAACGCTATTCCATCTATTCTGAAAACAAGGATACATATCAAAATATGACAAAAAGATTAAGGAGAAAATATTTGAGAACTTGTCTGCCCATTCATCCTATAAAATATAGTACTACCTAAGCCAAATGGTGAATTTTGGCGAACAGATTTGAATCGCTCGCATTGCTGCAATCTCTGTCAAATTTGAAATTATTGCTTTAAGTTTTCTTGCAGTATAAACATGATTCTAAATACCCAAAATACTACATTTCGAGTGTATTTTTCATGTAGAAATGTGTAAGCATTTGTGTTACACATATTGTGTTTAAATTTACGCATTTTCGGGAATTTAACATAAAAGTTTACTTACTTTATACTAGTAATATTACATACATTTTTTAGAGTGTATTAAAAACCTTTTGAACGTCAATTAACAGACTTCTTCAGAGAACATTAATATTAAAAAAACGTCAACATTGATTACTCGTATTATTTACCTATTCGCAATTCAGATCTGAGATGTAGAAAAATATTGTTAAAGGCGGTCAGTCTGATCGATAACTGTTGTCTTAACAAAATTTAAATCGATGTTGAGCTTTTGTCACATTTTCGTAATTTTGGCGGTTGCTTAGTGCCGATTCAGACCCGCAATGTTGCCAGTTTGACGATTTTCCAGTCAAATCTCACGTTTTTGAAATGGCAATTTGGGGAAAAATGCGTTATAGCGGCAAATTTGGAGATTTTTAACCAGCGTTTGGGAATTTTTGGCGTTTTCTCAAGTCAAATAATACATTACTATAATCTAGTCTATGGACTTGTGTATAGTTTATAGTGTAGTCTAATATTCTAGTCTATAGTGTAGACTAATAGTCTAGTCTATTGTCTAGTCCATGTCTAGTCTATAGTCTGGTCTAAGTCTAGAATATAATCTAGACTGGACTCAGTAGTCTATAGTATAGTTTCTAGACCAGTCTTTAGTCTAGTTTATAGTAGTCTAGACTATGGTCTAGTCTATAGTAGATTCTAATGTATAGTCTATAGTCTGGACTACTTTCGGTGGCCTAGTCCATAGCCCATATTCAATATTCTTAATTTTTTGTAAAATTTACTGAAATTTAAAACGGTTTTCTAGCGGTTTTTGTGACATGGTTTAATGGGAAATGATGGAAAATGTTTTGGATACTGTAGCCAGAGAAACCTTTGAAACTATGTATGTACCGTAAGAGCTCTCTGGGGTTTCTTCATTCACACGTATGAATAAGCCGCCGACACTTGCTATTCTTGGTTTGTTGTACCTTTTTTAAATTTAGGAGATATGAGGTTACTGAATTTTCGAATTCTCTAAAATCTATTTGTTGTGGGAGTTTTCGGTTTTAGTATTTAACTGTAAATTTTCAGTTTAGAGATTGCTTATACTCAATATGTGTTCAAATAATTCACAGTGTGCAATGCACAGTACGATATGCTGATGTTAACTTGTAATTTTTTTATAGAGTACTTTTTGCCACAGTATTTTTTTAGTATTCATGATTATTTACAAACACATTTATACTACATGAAAATGCCTTCTTTTGTTATTTGTCACGTTCTGCGGTACCATTCGTTTTACTATTACAACAAAATGTCCAAAAAGTTGTTCGATGTCAAACCAAAGAAAACGTGTTTTCACCAACATTTTGCACAGATACAACCATTCAGATTTACAACAAAAAACGGGCAGAAAAAATAAATTTGAAATTGTAAACTGTAACAAAATACTTGAATCGAGTGGATTCTTCCCATTTTATGTTTATTGAACTGTAACGAGGGTTGGCAAATTGCAAATAATTTTTTTTTTAATCTAACATGTATTTAATTGAAACTAATAAATATACAATAGCACTTTTAATAAAATTTGGAGTTTCATTTCTATTTCCCTTTGAATTGGAACACACATTTAGGATACCCGGGAATAAATATTAAATTTAAAATAATTAGGAATCGAACATGGGTCCATTTATTTTTATGAAGTTGTGGACTATTTAAAAAATTGAAATTACTGTGATGAAAGAAAAAATTATTATTTATATTTTTCATAAAAAATTTAATGTGGAAACATTTTGGAGTTAACACCCGTTACTTGTACACCAAGTACTTGTAATACTCTTCACCTTCGTTGAATTTACACAGAACTTATCTGTAAAGAGAGTAATGTTATTGTTGTAAAACAATGTCATTGTTCAGTCCATAAATAGAACCGAAAGTGAGTATGAAAAAACCTAATTGTGCTTACTATCAAAAATCTAAGTCATGAGAAAAATATATATGTAGTCCAGCAAACACAAAATCTGTTATTGAAAATGTTTTAATATTTAGGTCTGACATTATATTTCGATATTTTATGAAATAATTGTTTGAATTAGTAATTTTTATGCAATTTCAGTGTAAGAAAGATTTTCATTTAAAATTACACTGTGATACAAAAGTAAAGATAAATAAAATGCAGGTGTTCTCATATACCAATTCCATTTGGTTATAGTCCATAGAGTACGAATATGTTTTTAGTTTTCTCCTATCACTTCGTTAAATTACTTTTTAAGAGCAAAAAATTTGAAAAAGAGTAATTTTTAAGTCTTAAATTTGAAAAATCATAAGTTTAGTAGTTTGTAAATGTCTGAGTTATGACCATTTATTTTTAAAAAACTCATGCTTTTTTCCCAATATTTTTTTATCATGCTCTACGTCAGGGCTTTCAGATGTGCCGATTTCTCGCCAAACGTGGCGATTTTTTAAAGTGTTTGGCGACGAAAAATTGAATTTGGCGACATGGTGATTTTTTGCTGCATTTATTTGGCTTCTTTAAAATCAATTATTCCAAAAATTCTTAATATATTTACACACAAAGTTGTATAAAAATTTTTAAAATTTATTTCATTATCGTTTTTGACAATGGATACACAAATTTCAGCACTATATTTTATTCCATTAAACTTATTTATAAAAAACACAATACAATATTTGTATATTAAAAAATATTTAAACGGGAATTGAGTTCAAAAGTCAAAGAAAAATATTTTAATTTAGTTCTTCATAAATTGAAACTGATTTGATTAGAAAAATCTGAACAAATTTGAAATTTTCGGCGATTGCTGATATATAATTTGATGATGAAGGTATAAAATAGTCTGACAACCCTGCTCTACGTTGGCCACGAAATAGTAAATTCAGCTCTCATTACTTTGCTTTGAGTTGGATATCAAAACTTGTCATTTCATAAAAGTCTATGAAAAACTGGAAGAGTTGATGAAAATGAAAATGTGTGTAGCATATTTTGCTCTTAAAAAATAAGTTAAAGAAGTGATAGGGGAAAACTTAAAATACATACATACATAGTATATTCGTTTTTTTCTGAAAATGATTTTAATAATTTTTTGACAAAAAAACACAACTTTTAGGAATGTTTACTGGACCAGCAGGGACTATTGAGCCAAAGGAATTGTGCTAATGCTTAAATTAACGCTTAATATAAACGATTATTGTTAATTTCAATGCAGTCTAAATAATTCTTTGGAAGCGGTACATGCTATACAAAAATAGGCTCTTTATTCTACTCAAAAAAATATACATAAAACTCATTCATTCGTAATTCGTCATGTAATTCAGTTCGTAATTGGGAGTTGAATGAGAGACTGAGTGATAATTGCATCGTGTGAACGGGGTATTATAATGTTTCTTACTTATATCAATATTATTTAAAACATCTAAAATTACTTTTGGCTTTTAAATTTTGATTTTGGTTGATATTTGATTTTAGATTTAAAAGTTTAAATTTGTATTAGATTTAAAAATTCTCCTAAAAATGTTAATTGTTTCCTTAAAGGAGTAATTTCCTTATATATAATTATAATTTCCATATTTTCAAAAAGTTATGGTTTTCTTATAGATGTGTTGTGTAAAAAATATTCATTGAATTTCTATCCTATCCTCGTCCCAAAAAATCAAATCAAATAATGTTTTTGTATCTATGTATGCTTTTTTCGGGTGTGTGAGTTTTTCTTTTGCTTTTATGGCATCAAGTGTATTTATTGCTTGTTAAGGACTTTAGGATACAAAAATACAATATGCTTAAGTTACGACAACACAACAATTTTCCAACTGAGCTGATGATGATGTTAAAAAACAAAAAGGAACAACAAAAACAAGTTGAAATAAACTTCAAGTGGATGGAGTGCCAACAGTAACAAAGCAAATCCTAAAGAAACCAGCTTTTGTTAAACTTTGATGCACACAAATACTTAGTTGTTTTAAAAAAGGGACCAAATTGTTTATATACTCGTACTAGTAGTAAGCACAATAATAACAAAAGCAATGACAACAATAATAATAATAATAAATTATCATGTAACGAACTTGTGTTAAAGCTGCAAAATACCAAGTTCTTTAATATCGTTTTGAATAAGTATTGAATTTACCACCCCTTCGTTCTCTTTTCTTTTGCACCGGCCTCTGTTAACGAAGGAGGAAAGAAAAACTCACTGCTTGTTTTGTAATATGTATGACGAGTAGAGGGAAGTGGTGATGCGATGAAGCTGATGATGACGTTTAACAAATAAACACGTATTTACGGATAATTACGTGTTTTTGTTATTGTTTTGTATTTATTTATATTCTTGTTAAACGGTGACAAAAATCCTTGTTTATTTTAACGGCCACGTGTCTGGCATAGATATTGTTAAACATAGTAACAACATCGTCGGTAACAAGATTTATCAAGTGATAAATTATTTAAAGATTTGTATTTAATTACACGTAATATGTATGAGCTTCTCCTCGTGTTTCTACTTATGGCTTTTATTGTTATATTATCAGTCAAACACGTACGAAAGGAGTACAGTATGGTTGCATTCGTAAATACAGTGCTGCAGCATCAGCAAAGTTTTGTATAAAAAATCATATTATGTACTATGTATTTCATACCTACTTATATTACACCAGATTTTCTCAGATTGCCTTTTCAATTTAAACGTAAAAACAAATTAAAAAATTATTCTTCGAAATGAAAAGTAAAAGAAATTACTTTAATAATAATGGTAAAATATGACCCAAAACAATGTGTGAATCTTTTTAAATTTTTACTATGACCAAATTCATATACATACATACATACACTATCGGACAAAATAAAGTGCTGAATATGGATTTTTTTTTAATTCATTTAGTTTATATACAATGCTACAAAAATAACAATAAAACAAAATTATTCCACTTAAATTTTTCTGTATAACATCCAAAATTAAAGTAAATTCACTTTTTTGTCGGACAAAATAAAGTGTAAATTTTATATATCATTACTTAAATTTCTTGTTTATCAACATTTTTTATCTATTTTGATTCTGATTTTAATATCTGGATCTACTTAAGACATTTTTGTATTTTTTTACCATTATTATTTGCAATCGCCTTCCCTTCTCCCTGCTTTCCCTCATACGATTATTTTCAAAAGAAATCCGTTTTTGTCCGCTATTTGAGCGGAATATTTGATCAATTGCGGTCAAAAATTAATCTATTGGATTTAAGGCGATGCTCTGAGCAGGTCATTCCAATTTTTCAGTGTTTATTTTTCTTACAGAAATGTTTTTAATCTTTGTCGTGTGTTTGAAGTCATGAATCTGTTGAGGTATTACGTCTCCCAAATCCCTTTATACGGCATTTATTTCAAAATTTTTATTAAATACTCTCGTGATAAAATTATATTTAAACCAAAAAATAGAGTATTTACCTAAAACTCTTTCATTAACAAATATTATGTACTCCAGATTTGGAATTTTGATTCGGGAACGAAATTAAAAAAAATCAAAACATTTAGCGTTAAGCAAATACATACATACATACAACGATTCATTCCTACAATCGAAAGTCAAGACGTGAAGCGTCTTGTGTAAATGAAAAATGTAGACTGGTTGGTACATTTTTATTCTTCGAATGATACTTTTAGAGTTTTTTTATAATATTGAACCAAGAAACATAAAATTAAATATTCAGGGTTCTCAGTGAATGGAAATCTGTAGGAAGGGATTTTTGGTATTTTTTCGTTCTTCGAATTGTACTTTTTGAGGTTTCTATAATACATATTGAACCTTGAACCAAGAGAATTCGCTATAACCGAGTTCGTTATAAGCGAGTTTGACTGTAATACATTAATGAACCAAGAGAATTCGTAATAACCGAGTTCGTTATAAGCGAGTTTGACTGTAATACATTAATAAATTGTTTATTAACTTTTATTCCTGTAAGAAATTTTTTATACAGGATCTACCAATACTTCGACCTCCGGTGTAGTTGTCATATGGTCTCGTATAACTTACATGTTTTATATTGCATTTAGATTAATGTTTGAAATTGATGTGTCAACAAACATATTTACGTGCACATGTACATTAGAGGTGACCAAAAAATATGAATTTTGCTTGGATAGGTCCTATTTTGTTCATTGGTGTCTAAAACTAACTGGTGGCGGAAATCGATTAAAAAGTGTAAAATTGGGTAAATAATAAGATTTTTTTAATTTGTTCAAAAATTGTGCAATTAAAATTATAAAATTCTACAGAAAATATACATAATGGGAATTTCATGTCAAGTGACCCAACTCAAAAAATCGATTTCGAAATTTGCACTAAAGTTAGTACTATTGGATAGTAGGTGGGACACAAATTTTCAGCACTATCGGTCGAGAACTGCCTGACTTAGAGTGGGTCAAAGTTGGACATTTTGGTCATACATGGTTTTTAAAAAAATTTTTTAATTTTTAAAATTTATTTTTTTTTTTTATATTTATTTTTTTTTTCAAAATGTGCCTTTTTTTTTTGCTTAAAATAAAGCAAAGTTATAGGCACTTTCATTTCACAATTTTTTGTGTACATATTTTTGTTTATATCACTTCTGTATGCAAAACAAAGACCAAAATATGCATATCTTTTTGAATAAATGGCTTGGATAATTGTCAATAACTTTGTTTATTGATATAAATATTTTGTAAATCGCTGGATATATAATTTTCACTCGAAGAAATCAAGAAAAGTCCTATTATTTACCAAATCAATTGATTTCCGGCACTGGTTCCCGTTATTCGATAAGACTAAAATTTAACACCAGTTAGTTTTATACACATACGTGTGTATATACATTAAAGGTGTCCAAAAAAATATCAATTTTGTTTGGATGGGTCTTATTTTGTTCATTAAAACTAACTGGTGCTAAATTTTAGTTCAATCGGATATCGAGAACTCGTGCCGGAAATCGATTGAAAAGTGAAAATTGATTTCTTCAAAAATTGTACTATTAAAATTATTTTTTTTAAACTTTTTTAACAAATCTTATCTTAACATTTATATAAAGGACAAACAACAAAGTTATTAACAATTTCCCAAGCCATATACAGTGGACGTCCAATAGTACGTATACTCTTTATTACGAATATCCAATAATACGAATGGCAAAATTGTTGCATTGTCTACTCTATAGTACGAATAAAGTCACAATTTTTCTGTTCGATAGTACGAATAACGTATTTTTTATGGGAATTTTGGTTTTATTTACGTATGAATGAAGTTTTTATTATGTTTTTATTTTATTATTTCGGTATCATTCACCTTAAGCTCAGTAATTTTGAAGTTTTTTTGTATTTATTACAAGTGTTTTGTATTTTTAAAAATCCTATACACACAATTTACTGCATGTATATTTACAAATCAACAATTATTTGGTATTATTAATTTATTTTATTGGAATTTTTATGACCCAAGAGAAGAAATTAAATTGGATGATAACGCCAATGAGGAAAGTATTTTATTAGTTCCCGACAATAACTCTGCTGAGAACAATATTAAAGCCTCAAAAGCGCTGTTATTGAAAAAGTCGTAAGAATCATTTTACAATGTAATAAACATCGATGTTAAATGATGGATTTTTTAATAAGTAAAATGATATTTATATACATATGTATGTATGAACTGTTAATTTTGAAAGTAGTGTGACTCCACATTCCAAACAATGGGTTTAAGGATAACTATTCTAATTTTTAAGAGAAAATTATAAATTAGAGAATTGTGGTATATTCCATTCAAGTTTCTAATAAAAGTTTTATGTAATCTGAACATTTTAATACATTTTAGAACACAAATGTAAATTGCAAATTATCTTTGGCACACATCTTTTTAAAAACATTAAAATTTAAAACCTTCTCCATATATCTCATTTCAACCATTGGACTCACGATACTTTCAAAATTAACAATTCATATACGTAAATATGTCCCTTTTATGCCTGTTTATGTACAAGAAATTTATTTAAAATAATACACATTTATTATATTTTGTTCCGTTATGTAATTTTTCATGAAAAATAAAACAAAAATAAATAGAATCCAATATTTTATGTGTATTATTTGAATTTAAACATACAAAATGTGTTGTTCAATAATACGAATTTTTCGGTATTACGAAAGGGCCTGACACTATATAATTCGTACTAGTGGACGTCCACTGTATTAAAAAAATTCATGCAAGCGTTTGTAAAACGAAAAGTAAAAGTTCTATATTCGGCTGTGCCGAATCTTATATAACCTTCACCATGATGTGTTAAAAAATAGTCAGTACAAAAAATTATTAAAAAATAAAAAAACCAGTTGTAAAACAAAAAAGTACCAGAAAGTCCCCTTTTATAGATTTCCGTTGCGTATGTGCATAAAAACCAAAGACTGTACCAGTCATAGAACAAAAAATAAGAAAAAATCGGTTCCTCCAGATTTTTATTAACTTAAAAGTATCAAAAAGTCCCCTGTTAAATGTTCTCACTTGCTCCGGGATCTACGTGCTTAATTTAATGTTTCTAGCTTCAATATTATATAAAATTCAAAAAGTGCCTTTTGAAGAACGAAAAAGTGCTTAAAATTATGTGCTCTCACTTAATCCAGGCTCTACATACTTAATTTCATGTTTCTAGGTTCAATATTATATAAAATTCAAAAAGTACCTTTTGTAGAACGAAAAAGTACCAAAAAGTCCCCTCTTATAGGTTCGCACTTAATCCGGGGTCTACATACTTAATTTCATGTTTGTAGCCACTAACAACAGACTCTGCTTCATTCGTAATTGTTGTTCTTGCTTTGCTTTTTTTATAAGCAAGTAATACAATAACAAAATTTACCGTATGATTATGTGTGTTGTTGTAGTTTGTTTATTATTCTGTCTCCGCATGCATGAAAAATCTCAATTTTTGATGAAATTTTCAAAGGTTGTCTCGGATTTTTGCTCATATCTCCGTTTTTTATGAACCGATTTTGCTGATTATCTGTGGTCTTCAGAAAATTGATTTCAACTGACAGACGGACAGTTAGACAATATATGTATGATTTTAATGGTATAATTTTTGAAGAAATTAAAAAAGTCTTATTATTTACCCAATTTTACACTTTTCAATCGATTTCCGGCACGCGTTCCCGTTATACGATTTGGTTACAATTTTACACCAGTTAGTTTTAGACATTTTTTTGGACACCTCTAATGTACATACATACATATTTATTTGTGTGTTTCTTAGCCTGCTATGTATAATTCTTTTCTAAACGAAGCAGTTTAACAAACATTTCTTTTCGGCTTCTTGTTGAACATTGACTTTTTGATTGCGGCCGCACCTTGTTGGTTAACACCTTTTTAAAATTTTTGTGTTGTCATTTTTTGGTTCGGTTTTTTCTTTATTTAATTTTTTGTGACGGTATAAAGATCATGAGTCCATTATATAGATCAAAGAATTACGTATAATAAATATGTATAGATTGATCAGCATGAAAAGTTGAATAATGAAGATGTATGAAAAGTTGAATTGATAATTATTTTGCACGTGCATTTGTTAACAAAATCTGAAGAATTTTTAACGTAAGGCAATAAGAAAAGAAACCATGTATTGTGGTATTAAATGTGTTTGTTGATTTTGTTATGTATTTATTAAATGTTCTGTTGTGTTATTTTTATTTCCACAACTATTGTTTATAAGTTGCAACAATAATATTGCGTTGTGTTTGATGTTATTATTACATATTTCATCTCGGCTCTGTCTTCATCTCTTTTTGTAAATACAACAGGACATGGAATATCCTCCCAAACTGTGTTTAACTGAAGCGTTAAACAAAACAAAATAAAACAAGGAACATATTCTTTTATTCCTGACGATGACAAGCCACATTTAAAGGAATCGGTATAAAATAAAACGAGTAGTGCAGATGAAACATTAAATCGTGCGTACGTAGAATATGTTTGTATCCTGCTGAGCCAAATAAATGAATATAAATTTCACCTTTTAGATTTTGGTCGATCATTGTTTTATCTCGTTAATTCCGAAATGAGAAGAGGAATAGAAAACAATGACTACAAAACAAAAACTCACAAATAATCATTATCATCCTTATAATGACACGACTAACGATACCGATGATCACTACCAGACACCGCTAATACAATCATAACTACTGAACTTTTGTCAAGACATATATTTTATGTTAAATTTCTAAATATACCATACAGTACCATAATTGTTTCAAAACTTTTTAAGAGGAATACTTTACTTTATGCGTTCTAAATACAGATATCGCAATAAGAAAATTACCAGTTTTTAGTTCGTTTTAACTTTATTTGAAAAACTCTTAATACAGTAAACGAAAAACTCAATATAGCGAATTGTTTCCTGAGTTCCTTGAAAAACCTCTTTATTACAGTTTTCCTTAAAAAAATACACTATAGCTATAACGAAGAAATTCTGAGCCATAAAACCGAAAGCGAAATATTCGTTGAAAGGTTGTTATACAACGAAGTCTAAATAAACCAAAAGTTAAAGCAAAGCCAGTCTCGTTTCTAAAATATCGAATTCTAAATGTGTTTGCAAGTGCATATACATACATATAAGCCTCTATATAGCGAAGTATTTATTCAAAAGAATCTATATAACGAAGTCGGAATAAAGCAAAATTAAGTTTTAAAAAAGGTATTGCAGGTAAGGTTATATAACCGTTACGTCAAAGTTTAACTCAAAAATTTTTTTGCAAAAATCGATTTTTTTTCTGAAACATAAAGAAATACATAACGTTTTTTCTTGAACAGTTAACAACAACAGAATACACTAATATTTTTTTGAGATAAATAAACTTAAGGCATAAAGAATTTAAAAAAGCAAAAATAAAATTTTGTGTTGGGTCACTTTAGTACTGGGTGTGCGATATACACTTTACAAGAAAGAATATCCTAAACATTTTCAATTATAAATAGGTCAGAAGTTTGGAGGCCTAGCAAAACTTTTTTCAACGCTTACATTTTGCGAATTTCTTAGTAATTTGAAAAATTTTCGTGCATAAAAGACTAATTTCGTGATGCGGGTGTACTGCAAGAAAAACAAATTTTGTTAAGGTCTGTTATTAAAATAGAAATATTTGTGCCCACATAGGACAATGATATATGAAATTTTTTATTTTTTAATTTCCCTTTTTTCTTTAAGTAAATCAATTGTGTCAAAGATACCGCTGTATTTTGTTGATTGTTTTCCAACTTGTATAATTTTTCATTAATTTTTCCATTTGGCGGCAAATAGTATTTGATGTTATTTCTTCTGTTTCAAAATCATGCGTACCTACATACATATGTACATACATACATATTTATGTAAATATAAACACGTATTTTAGAATTTATACATACGTACATATATTATTGTTTTTATAAATAAGTGAAAACATTCATTTTCTTACTCTCTAGTTAAACAAGTAGTCGAGTTACAACATTATTATTGTTCTCTAATGTTTTAAGTAAGCAATATGAGATGGAGTGACTGGTCATGTAGTTTTAGTGGACATAACCATATATTGGTTAAGTGGTTGTTTTAATATTGACAATAAATATGTTAAATTTGGAATATATGTATATTTTTATCTGCTTGAAAGTATGTATTTAATAGCAAATTCCATGTATGAACATGTGTCAATTCTATGTTTACAAATTAAGTGAAATTTAATATGTTATTTTACCTATTTGTGTCATTTTGAATCTAGCTATGTCCGTTTGTGAGCTATGGTGTTTTCAAACTAACATTCTAAAGGATACCGACTGGAATCGTTTCCAAATAATGTACATACTTATGTACACAGGACGTACATATTGTTTAAAGAGACTATCTTCATATATTTCGGTTAAAAGCTTTTCAGCGATATTAAATCAAAATATTCGTATTAAATTCATATCACCTGATCTTTTTCGATGGAGAGTATAAATAATATAATTGTAGCTTATTGGCAAGGCGAATTCATATAAGGTGGTGTTATTCAATCAGCTGATAATTTTCTTCTTAATTCGCCTGGTTTACGTAGCTGTCAAAGTTTGTTATTGTTTACATTTTTATATTTAAAAATGTCCGTTAAACGGAGAAAAACTTCGTTAATATTTTGAATTATTTATGTAAAAAATCTGAAAATACCAAGCATCTCGTAAACAAATATCATTTTATTTAAATAATGGCATAATTGTTATTTAAGCAAATATTTTTTTCTATTAAATGTTAACATATTACACAATATTGTTTTATATTTTATATTAATATTGTGTAGATAACGTGATTAACCAAAAAAATCTCTTCCGGAACACTTAATATTAAGAAACGCATATGAAGTATTTACCCGGCTGGCGGCAGCTGACCTCTACGTTATGGCTTAATTCTGAAATCTATTAAATGTTAACAATTTAAACAATATTGTTTTATATATACACTATGTAGATAAAGAGATTAACTAAAAAAAAGTCTGTTCCGGAACGCTTTATATAACAAAACCCATATGAAGTATTTACCCGTCCGGCGGCTGCTACATTATGGCCAAATATTGAAAATTACTCCGCCGGATTAGAATTATTCATTCGCAACAAATATTCATTCATTCGTAATATAATATTTTCATGAATATGTACTTTTTTATGTTTATTTTTCACAAAAATTTAAGTTTTACTTAACTTCAAGCACTCACTTAAATTTTGCAACTTAATCTGCCGGAATAGAATTTTTCATTTGAAACAATCATTATTCAATTCAGAATATATTTTTCTCACAAATTTTAATATCTTTATCTTTATTTTTCAATAAAATATAAACATTTTACAAACATTTTCATCAAATGAATTTGCCGTACTTATGGCTTTTGACATCTACGTAAACCAAATGCAAAAACAAAATACATGTAAAATGTTGTTGTTGCAGAACTGCCACCACCTTATCTGAATTCGCCTTGCTTATTGGTTTCTATTATTGCCACACAAGAACACAATAAATATTGGTGCTTTTTCGTCATTTTTATTAACTCATGTTTGTCGTTCCAGTCACATGATTGCCGCAACAGGGTTGCATTTGTTTGGGCACAAGAGTCACAATATTGGTTTAAAATGCTGCGTAAATTGTGGAATTACGATTGGGACATAAAATAAGTTAAAAATGGGTATTTGCGGCAATCGTGTGATCCTTAATAACTTTAGAAGGAATGGAATTAAAATTTTCGCTACTGCCATTTTCGTACTAGACTTCGTATGGTCTTTTTCCGAAAGCGTGCGTTTACATTGAACAAGTTTTCTTGCTGCAAGTTTCAGTTTGTACGGGAAAGGGAGAGAGTGAAGATAATGTCGTACTCGGACTTGCTGTGTGTAAACTTAAAGAGCAAGTTTAAAATTTGATGAAATAAAACTTGATTAGTATAAATTGGCGCAAATTCAATTTAAGATACGCAAATCTCTAAAATGACTACACAAATGCGAAACGTAAATAGGTATAGTAAATTCCGAGCTAATTTTCAATAAAATTTCTCAAATTTTTTACTTGCTATAAATCGGTAAAGTTTGCAAAAAAAGTCAAAACCCATGGACTTTCTCCATTTTATCAGGTTTTCTCGATATCTAAGCCTAAAGTTTGAAAAACCCCCATTTTTGCCATATCCGAGATGTTTTAACAGCACAGTCACCTTTATTCATTATGTTACATCTCACTATGGTTTCAAATCGATTCTTTGCCATAAATTAAAATATCATGTCAGAGCTTTAATTTCGGTACAGTTAATTGCTATGGTATATAAAAAACGCCAGAATATATATACTTTAGAGGGTCGGAAAATTATATTGTAGAAATTACAAACGGAATGACAAACTTATATATACCCACTTTTTAATTAGTTTAACAATATAAAGCGACAGCCAAATATCCACAACTAAAAAAAACCAAACTTATAATATTATTGTATCTTGTGTGTAAATTCCAATTAATCTGTATTTTCTGTTGAGATACTTTCACTGTAAGTACATATTAGTATAGTTATTGTTTCATATCCCTTTAGGATTTTGTGAATTAACTAAAATCAAATTAACTTTTTGCTAACTTATTAATGACTATCTACAAAGTAACTCAAAATGGTCGAGGAACTGAACAAGCTTTTCAATAAATTTTAAAATAAATAATAATAATAGAAACTCACAACAAATTTGTCAAACTATTTGTATTGAAAAATTAAATTATGAAGATGAAAATTTGTTTTAGCAATGAAAAATTAATTTATTACATAACATTTTTTTTAAGTTAACTCAAAATCCTACCGGGATATTACATAAAATATATTTGAAAAGGGTTTTTAGAGATTATTTGTGTTTTTTATTTTTTAATATTAAATATTTTGAAAACTATAAGTATGTATTCAAATTATGTATTTTTGTACAAGAATCAGGTTGCTAAATTTAAAAATCGTTTGAGGTAAACAAAATAGGTCAGTTCTTAGCAAATATTTGTATTATTCGCAACGACCTTTACCACACGAAATTTCTAAAAAAAATAATATTGTACAAACATGCTGGTTCAAATCAAATTTTTGTGCCAGCATGCTGGTGTTGTGTATGGGCCCTTTAAGTTAACAGAATTCGCCTATGGCTATTTTGGTTTTATATATTACTAAAGGATTAACTGATATATTATCTTTTTTGATAATAATAAACTTAATATGTGTAAATGGCTTGTTCCACAATGCAATATGTATAAAGAAACAAAGAACAACGAGAAATGTCATTGCTAGTAGAAGAAGCTCTTGTATGCTCTTGCATTTTGTTTTCTCATGATGGTTAGTGTGATATTAAAATACGCCAATTGATTTTTGATTATATGGATTCTTTGCATTTTTTCTTTGGAATGTTTCTTGCTCTCCAAAAATTTTATTAATTTTCAGCAGTAAACCTCCATTATTCTATTTTTTCAATGTTGAAGATTTGGAAATTCTCTTTTTGCTGGGTATACCTAGATTTAATGCGTTTGAAGCTCTTTTATTGTAGATTTGGAATTTCTACCTTTGGATCTTCGCATGCCGATTTTCTTTTAATTGCTACTACTTTTGGAGCATTATATTAATTTTTAAACATATTTTGCTTGGGGGTTTATTATAAAAAATTGCTTTTATGCAAGAAGTTAAAGTTAAAAAATCAGCAGATGCCAATTTGTATTAAACGATTTTTATTTTATTTTTGCATTATTGATTTAGGGAATGCGAAATGAACTTATACAAAAGTTTTGCCGCGTAAACTAAAGAAATTATCGTGTATTTGATTTGTTTAGACTTAATTGTGGTATGCTTTTCAACAAAGACATTTTAAAATAAAACACGGACTTACTCAGCCGATTTTTATGTTTCTGTTGCTGTTAATTCACGTCTATTATTTTATTGTTGTCGAGACAAACAATGAAAAACTATAACAAGTAACAGAGTTCAATTATATACTATACGAATCTTATGTACTCTTCACCGCAATGTTTTATAATTTTTTTTTAATAAAAAAATATATATGTATATACATGTACATACATTGTATGTACATGTAAAAAATCTAATTTGTTTAATTTTGTTTAAATTGTTAAGATAATCCAAAAAAAGTCGTTTCGAGAAAAGTTTATTTGACTGTTTAATGAAATTTGCCTATTTTTTAAATAACTTTTAAACAAATCAGGAGATTTGAAAAATTAATTAGAGGTTAATATGTTTCTCATATAAATGGAAATTTATTTTTTATTTGTCTATTATTCGTGAAAACATTAAGTTAAGTTTTTATGTTTATAGCAAAAAATCTATTTCACACCGAAAATAATAGACACACATATATGAAATTTGATAAAACTATATGAATTACAAAAAACCCGAATTTCGGATTATGATAGTCTTGTAGTAAATGAGCGATATGTGTAGCACTCCACAAAAGCATATAGCTTTGACAATATTTTTGGATATACATATCTCGAACACATAACACTTTTCACAAAATTAATTTGTAGAAATTACAAACAGAATGACAAACTTATATACCCTTCTCTCGATGGTGAACGGTGTATACATTATTATTTCCATTCAAATGAATTCCCAGTTTTCAAATTACGAGTATTTTTGCAAAAATATAAAAAAAGTAAAAATCTATTGAAGTGGAATTAAACTGTGTTTATTGTATGTTTTAACCAGGGGAACTAAAAAAATATTTAAAAAAAAGTGTTTTATGCACTTTTATTTAGATATGTAGTAAAAAACCAGTGATGCCAAGTGTAGGGATTTTATCTTTTTGTAGGGATTTAATCTTTTTGTAGGGATTTTGTATGTATGTATGTATGTATGTATGTATGTATGTATGTATGTATGTATGTATGTATGTATGTATGTATGTATGTATGTATGTATGTATGTATGTATGTATGTATGTATGTATGTATGTATGTATGTATGTATGTATGTATGTATGTATGTATGTATGTATGTATGCATGTATGCATGTATGTATGTATGTCTTTAAATTATCCGCTTCAGGCAAGCGAGAATTAGAAGGCGATCAGGAAATAAGTAACAACTTCAGATAACAGACCTATCACCAATCACCTGAAAGTCATTCTGCTTCAGGTGATGTGGGTTGCTATTTCCCATCTCTACATATACGGTCTCCCTCCCATCTCCCATCTCTACATATATGGCATCCCTAAAATATACATATTAAGAGAAAATAAATTATAATTTCTTTATAAGTTTCTACGAAGGTCTTCATTATAAACTACTAAGTTAAAGCCACAACAGTGTTTTGTTCTGGCTGGTTTCGTCAATGTCAACTTTGACGCATAAAAACTGAATCACTAATGTTTGTTCAATGCCAAACAAGTGTTAATGTCTACATGTTGGTTTACAGCATTTTGATTTGACAAAGTTTTGGTTTCTCCGAAAAATCCTGGTTAACCAGAATCCCAAAATATCGATTGACCTTGGTGGTATTGAAATGTAAGGGCCCAGTTTCTAAAATTATTATAATGATTTTCTTACCAATGTTTGCAGATTTTACCATACTCAAGGTCATGTCACAAATGTACCCAAAACAAACGAAATAAGCACAGTAAAGAAAAAAGAGTCAAAGGAAACATGATTTCTTCCCTCTGTTGCTGACTCCCAAGTGTGCTAAGATGCTAAGGAATTTGTTCGCTCTGGGATACAGAGCTAAACAATCGTTTAGCATTTATCGGCACAGCTTGGGCGTAACGAAAAATTTTATTCTTCCAAAAGAAGTCAATGGCTGTCAACACTCTAAAACATAAGGAAATTAAAAGGATCTTGTACTAAAAATCCTTAGTAAATAGTTAAACAACTCGTAAAATACATCATTATCAAATAAGCATGGCACAAGAAATCAGCCAATGCATAAACTCTGTAAAAACACAAACAACTAACAGTCACTGTTACAAAACAACGTGTAGAGCAAACAAACAATTGAGTCCGTCCGTCCATCCTTTTTTATTCAACAACAAACAAATGTCAAGGCATTATTGTATACAACTTCACACCCCTACAGAGCGTATCGAAATCATAAACAATTGTTGCTAACTATTGCTCGTTTTCTCTTCATTAAGACATAAACTGCGGATATTGTTTAAATTGATCAGGATACATACAAGTATACATGAGCTCATGGGGACTCACACATTTGCACATTTGAATTTGTTTAGATTTGACAATTGTTTTTGTCTGTATACATACATATATGCTCTTTTGTCAACTTCTTGTTGCAAATTCCAGCCAATGTAAGAAAGAAATCAAATAAAAAACAATACATTTGTAACACGGTTGGAGAAATTCCTTCAGTAAAGAATCTGAGTATCCCGTAAGAATGTCCACAAGGAAAAGAAATACTGTAAAACTAAAAGTGATGAATTGATAAATGATTGTTTTTTTTTCAAGAAAAAGATTATGAGTTCTTCGTTCTACTGTAACAGAAGGATATACGGACATAAAGTGTAAAGTTGTGAACATTAGAGATTTGTTTAGTATCTTTATAAATATGACAGATTCATAACAAAAGAATTGTATTGACTAATCGTTAAAAATATGTTCATAAATAATTAGATGGATGGGTTCCTAGATCTTAAAATTTACAGACTGATAATTTACATATATGTATATACATATGTACGTACATAGTTATTTTTATTATAAGGTTTAATTTTCACCAAAACTGTTCATTACATAAAATCCCTTTAAAATGCTTAGAACTGTGAAAAACTAAACTAAGAAAATTCCTAGTAAATAATTGTAACAATCCCTTTAAAATGCTTAGAACTGTGAAAAACTAAACTAAGAAAATTCCTAGTAAATAATTTAATTATTTTCAATTGAAGTCAAATAAATTTAAAAAAATAGCTTCGGATAAAAAATCCCCTTTTATAGGTTATCACTAATTCCCTACATGCTTAATTTCATGTTTCTAGGTTTAATATTATATAAAACTCAAAAAGTACCTTTTGAAGTACGAAAAAGTACCAAAATGTCCCCTTTTATAGGTTCTCCGGGACCTACATGCTTTAATGTATCAAACCAATAACAAAACTCTTGGCTCATATCTCCGTTATTTATGGACCGATTTTGCTGATTTCAAATAGCGTTCTTCCCGAACGTATGTTTGACAGAATTATTGAAGATTCGTATCTCACAGAAATCTTCTAAAAACTGATTTCAACATACACAGGGACAGACATACACGGTCAGACGGACATGGCTAAATCGACTCCGCTATTTGCAAGGATCCAGAATATACATATATACTAGGGTCGGAAAATTATATTATAGAAATTTCAAACGAAATGACAAATTTATATATACCCTTCTGGCGAAGGTGAAGGGTATAATAATACCTTTTTTAAATTAGGCCTGATCAACAACGGTTGTCACTGGACCTAAAATATTTTGGAAAACATTAACATAAATCCCACATAGACAATACAAATTTCTTAATAATAAAAATTGATTCCCCTTTTTTATGTGGCAACGATTTTTCTCTTTACAAAATACAAATTTCATAAAATATCAGGGACTGTAAATAACTGTTATTCTGAAATTTTTAACACAAAAAATCTCTATGTTTTAGTCAACGTAGACCTATACTATTATATACCAATATACTCGTATTGATGTGCTTTTTCAGAATATATGGTGATTAAAAAAAACGATCTTAGCTCCACAAATAACAGTTATTTTTTAACGGATAAGTCTGATTGAAACGGTTAAAAATTAGTTTTATTTTTCCGTCATAAAATAAGAATTGAGTAGTTTTATTTTTTCCATCAGAAAATAAAACCAAATTTAGCTAAGAAAAGCCTATAGTTGAGGATATAGATTGGACTATTCCGGACTATATTTTTCCGTCATAAAATAAGAATTGAGTAGTTTTATTTTTTCCATCAGAAAATAAAACCAAATTTAGCTAAGAAAAGCCTATAGTTGAGGATATAGATTGGACTATTCCGGACTATATATTAGTCCAAAAGAAAACATAAAAAATTGTTGTTTTGTTTATATTTTTTTGACCAAATTTAGCTAAGAAAAGCTTATAGTTGAGACTATCGATTGGACTATTTTCTCTAAAGAAAATTTAAAATTTTTTAATGAAAAACTGGAAATTTTCGAAAATTTCAGGTGTCATTGTTTGGACACGACATCTATACGGAGAAAAGTCAATGGAACTTGCTGATGTTCCCACCGAAAATGAAAATGTAGTTAATTCTAAGATAACATTTCTCAAAGTGTTTGTCCTGACGTCAATATTTGGTGAGCTGGATCAGAGGATTTCTGGCAAATAAACCATATGCAATTTTAGTATCATATGAAAGGCCTTTGAGAGACGATTTAAATGACATAACTCAATTTTGTATACGACTCCAAAATTATTAAAAATGTTGTAATTTTTCGGAAAAATTTTACATTTTTCAAATTTTTACAATGAATTATTTAATGTAATTTATTGAAATTATTACATTATAAACCTTATATAAACTCACCGAAATGTTTTTTTTTTTTTTTAGTTTTTCGAAATTCGATATATTTTGTATTTTATTTAAATATTTAAAACGGTCGATCGGTTAATCGATAAATTTTTAACGATTAATAACTCGAATAAATGAAAATTGCCAAATTTCAAATAACGAATAAACTGAATAATTTATATCAATTAACCGATTAAGAAAACTTATTATTTAGCAGTAAAATTACTGTATATATTATACAAAATTCAATAATTTTATAATAAATTTTCTTCCTTTATTAATTCCTAAATTATTTTTCTATAAAGAAGAATACTTATTTCATGATTTTTATAATTTATTGGCAACTAAGTCAATACTAAGTCAGTACAGTTTCGTAAATAAATTTAGAAACAATTGAATTGTATACAATTTAATTCTTAAACTTCTATTTAAATTACAAAAAAATGTACTTATTAGAAATTCGTTACACTTTGGGGAGTTAAATTTTAACACTTGGCTTGACTGCACTAACTACAACAATATGTACATACATAGTATATATGTATATCCTACGCATCCTACAAACATTATACGTTCTCACACTACATTCTCTAATGCTCATAACATTCTCTTGATTTGTTACTGCAATTCCAAGGAGGAACAATAGTTTAAATACAATTTCGTCCTAATGTCAAATGATCACTTTTAATAAATCTTAATGCGCATGACGAATTCGATTAGTTGCACCAATTCCATGTGTACGAACGAAGCCAACGAAGTACCAGATAAGGAATTAATACATGCAGACGAAAGAGTATCAACATTCAGAAAAATAACTAATGATATTGTTGTTTTTATTTTTTCTGTTGTGATCCTCTATACAAAATAAATAAAAATGTTTTTGTGAATTATACTGGAGAGTAAGACATAGACGTTGCCGTACATACATATGTACATATGGTAAAAAGCGTAACTAAATTTATAAACAATAATGATAACAGCCGCAGAATAACAAAAACAAAGACTTAAAAAAAAGGAAAAATATTCACCAAAAAGGATCAATTTGATATAGATATAATTTTTATGTTGTTGTTTGTACATTTCCAACAATGTACACAGATCAAACTCTACCTTTTTCATTTACACACATACAAATAATTGTGTTTAAGGATGGCTTAATCAACCAGACTTACACCATTATTTTTGGACTGACAATATGTTTTCCGATGAATCAAGTCCCTTGTCCATTAATTTCATAAATAAAATGTTCGCTGCTCAAAAAAAAAAACAACAACAACATGATATGTATGATTACATAGCTCGTAGTTTTTTGAGGAAGTTTTAAGGATTTTTAATTTCTGTTAAAATGACTGGTAGACGACGGTAAATTTTCTGAAGCCTGGCATATTATGTGTAGTTTGCCTTTATGTTTCCTCAATTGTTGTAAATTTTACTTGTGGGGTCTTTGATAACGAAAAAAGATGTTGCACAGACTAATACATATCGCTCATTTACTATAAGACTGGCATAATCCAAAAAAAAAAATATTTATAAAGTCATGGTCAAAAATTAAAATGTTAAAATTCCTACTTCAATATTTTTGTTAATATGTATAAGAATAAAATTATTACAGTAAGCATCATTTTACTTTACTACATCGTCCAAAAGAATATACTATGTATATCTCTCATATAAATAATAAATCTTTTAATATTTTTTTTTTAAATCGCAATTTTCTTACCAATGTAACAAAACTGGAAGTCCAAGTCAAAAGTTTTAACACATACCATGTTGAAATGCATAGAACACAGTTCAATGGAACCCTATGAAAGTGCTCCACTAATTTGAATCGAAAATATGTGGTAGGTTCTATTTTAGAGTCAATTTTTGGATTTGTTACAGAAAAATACATATATACATATGTACATTAGGGTGGCCCCAAAATGGAAGTTGCTGATGATCCCACCAAAAATGAAAATTTAGTTCATTCTATAATAACATTTCTCAAAATTTTTGTCCTGAAGTCAATATTTTTTTTCATATTTCTGGTAATACACCAAATTTAGTATCATATGAAATGGAAGGTCTTTGGGAGACGATTTTAATGACATAACACAATTTTGTCTACAACTCCAAAATTATTACAAATATCGTAATTTTTCGGAAAATTTTTAAGTTTTTAAAATTTTAACATAGAATTATTTAATGTAATTAATTGAAATTATTTCATTATAAACCTCATATAATTTCACCGAAATGTTTTTTTTTTTTTTTTTTTTTGTTTTTCTAAATTCGATATGTTTTGTATTTTATTTAAATATTTTTAATCAAATATTCTCCCCGGTATTGTGCTAGCTATACATATACATATATCTTACGTACATAATATGTATGTACATTCGTATACGCGCAATTTCGTTAGCTTTTGGTATATAATACTTTACGGTTTCATTCTATTTTAGATCAAATTTTTTAGTTTAACTAAAATATGAACACAATTTATCCTAAGCATCTACTTGTTTGTTATACTTGCTTTGTTAATAACGGTTTGTATGTTGCTGATTACATTATTTTGCAAAGTTTTGGTAGCGTACATAGGGGTCTATAAAATCAAATAAAATTCGATCTAGATTGAATTTTGAAAAACGAGAAAAAAAAACGAAAAAACTGAAAATTTCCCGAAAAATTATAAATTTTCGACTACTTTACTTAAGCTTTTTTTGATTTATCCTAATTGTTAAAGTAAAGCTAAGCAAAATGGTTTTTATCCATATTACATGCATGTAAAGTAAAGTTTATTTCATATAACATCACCTTCAGAAGATATCAAATAACGAATGAGTCAATCATGTTAAGGACAACAATATCCTTTTGACGAAGATTTAATGTCTATGATAACCTCGACGGTACACGTTTTATGGTGATGATTACATCTTCATTATGAAATAAAAGTCAAAACTTTCATTCTTTAAAACAAAGTGTTAAAATCATAAAAAATATATTTCCATAATAACGACCTTAAATACAGCGTCATAAAACCATAAGTAGGATCATTGTTAAAGTTGAATGACTAAATAAAAACGCAATGAATTCGACGAAATTTTTAGGCACATATAGTGAAATTTAGGTAGAAAAATAATTGAATACTTATTCAACCAGATTATTTTAGAAAGCATGTTAAAGTTAGGACGAACATAAATTCGACCGCGACAAATTTAACGAAACGCATACCACATTTATGGCGTGATGCATGTGGTGTGTAGAGAGCGAACGGAAAAAGTGTAATGTTATTTAGCATATTTCTAAGCCGTTGTTGTTGTTGCAGATAAGGGTACAATAGAAAATGACTAACATTATGGGCAATTATTGCTGTGTATGATATCCCACAGTGGAACTAACCACCGCAATTCGGTCGCAGGATGGTAGTTTTAAAACGAATGTCTAAGAATTTTGTTCTTCTTTTCTTTCTGTTCTCGAGCCAACTTTGAATTTTAAACAGACATTAGTGAACTCGGGTAAAGTTAATTCGGCATTACACGGTTATATGACATTGTCCTCCTTGAGATAGAAATTTCTCGCAATCGTTGTGCTATAAAATAATAGAAATGTAATTTTGTTCTTAAAGAAAATCGTTTATGATTTAATGATTTGCTTCATTTAGAGGCCAAGCACAAATTTCCGTTCTAAGGACTTATGGTAAGACACCGAGGCAGAGAAGAGGTGTATATAAATGTGGTTGCCTACGAAACCATAATGGCAGATGCGAAAAACCTACATTGCTACGAGGCGTACATTTACTTACACCCTCTATCTGTCTGGCAATGCATACAAGTATAATATAATTGAAGACCACAGTGCTTGGGGTGAAAAAAAGATTAAAAGATTCCTTTGCATTTTGTGTGCCTTTCTGTTGTTAAACTGATGAGACGATTATAGTGTTTTAAATCAATTAGTTTTGTCGAATCTCGTCATAATTCGCCCTTCATGTTGCCATACAATGGACAGAAATATTGAAAACAGGCAAACTAATCATACACACAGTCCCTTGAATTGTTGTAGGGGAGTATTTCTCTGGCAGTGTAAAAAGACCTGCTTGTTCTGTCGGCTTCTTTGCTTTCTCTCTTCTTTGTAAGATAAAAATAAAAGAAAAGTATATTATAAGTCATCATTACACTACTTAGTTTGGCAAATATTGTTGGATTTCTAGTTGTCTCAATTAAACCATAAAAAACGAAACGTTTTTTGTTTAAAAAAGTAGGCGGACATTTTCTCTACAACTTATTCTAACCTGCTCTATGTCAAGCATTTAAGTGATTGTTCTTTCGCCGCCTCATCTTTTTTATGATGCCGACAAGAGTCCTTTTTCTATTTTGGCAATCTCCTTAGCAGCTACCGCTGACAGAGCATATTTTTCTTTTATTTTACAAAATATTTAATGATTATTTTCTCCTCAGTTTACTTTTTGTAAAATACATACATACATATGTACATATGTACATATATAAAAGTATACATATGGAAAAATGGTAGTAAAATATAAAACAATTTAGACATCAGAAAAATCTCGAAAACTGTGCGAAAATGTATTCTGTAATGAGTGAATTTGAAATAAATATTTTATCACTCATTTTAGAGTTCTCATTGTATGATTCATTGAACATTTCGCAACAGTTTCATCCAAAGCAAACCAATGTTTAAGGACAGATTTTCAATTAATCCATTACATAATTGTGCCCCTTTATTTTGGTTTTACTTAATCAGCAGAAGTTTTAGGGATTTCGAAAGATTTTAACCATTACAAGTGCAGAACAAGAAGCACTAAAATAAGAACCCTCTTTGGATTTGAACGAGACTTAACATTGTTTATTATATATTTCTTGGTTCCATATCTCTTTTCTTTTTTTCCAAATATTTTAATTTTCTTGTAAAACAAAATTAGGCGGCAGTATTCTTTGAAGTCACTTTATCGTTAAACTTCTAGAGATGAAATTTGAGAAGTGTTTTTCTTAGTTTCCACCCGACCGTCAGTCCATTCCATTATAAACATACAATTTTTTAATGAAAATGTAACTTCACTTTTGTACACACTATAAGCAACCACTTATTTGAAGGCATTGCGCCTTTTTTCTTTCAACAAGAGCCACAAAATCATTGAAGTGTTCGCTTGGTGTTGTTGCTTAAACGCCCCAATGAAATTGTATCAAGTGTTTATGAGCAACTTTACAAACAACTACAAAAAACAGTACTGATGTGTGTTTTTGTAATTAACAGACATTTGAACACGTAGAGGGAAAAACAAAGAAAATTAAGACAACACCAAATCAAACCAACAAATGTAAATTAATAAGTAAAAAGCATTAACAAGGGCACAACAAGCAATAAATAAACAATATGCATAACTTAATACAATAAATAGGATATAGACATTATTTACATATTTGAATTAAATAAATAAAATAAATATTTAGTCAACAGACCAATAGCTTTTAGATACCCTGCAAACTTAAAAAGATACTATAAGATCCAAATAATCTTTATACATATCGCACACCTAGTACAAAAGTGACACAACTCAAAATTTTATTTTTGCGTTTTTATATTCTTTAAGCCTTAAGTTTAAGCCTTAAACTATACACAAGATACTAGTTTAACTCTACAAAAATAATAGTGTATTTTGTTATTTGTGTGTTAACTGTTCAAGAAAAAAACGTTATTTTTTACATTTATGTTTTAAAAGTGTCACAAAGTCCATATACATTAGGACACTTTTGAAAGTGTTAGAACCACTAAACTTCAAGGATTGAAAAGCTATCAAAAAGTTGGCGTTACACAGAACTGGTACGTGAGAAGAGGGTAATGTTATTGTTGTTAAAAAACGTCAACGTTCCCTTTATTGGTGTTCAGTGGTTATAACGTTGTGACATGCTACACATTCGTGAGCTGAAATCAGGAATGGCAAAATTGGTACGATGGTTCAAAAGTACCGTGATATTCCCGAGTCTAATTTGATACTCTCAAAGTATCTTTAAAATTTAAAATTTTTATTCAAATTTGAAATTCAAAGAATGTTTTAGCACATATGTATCTAAATATGTATAACGATATAATCAAAAATGAATCAACTAAAAGTTATAGAAAAAACGGCGAATAAAATTACAGAATAATAAAATTATCTTCAATATTACTAGAATTAAAGAAATCTAGTTTTAAAAGCGACTTATTTAGAAGTATGTTTGCAAATTACTAATGCAGCACATTTCGAAATGGAATTTCGAATTTTTTTCTTGATTGACATTATATAAATATCAATCTAATTAAAATTCCATTGTTAATATTTTATGAGAAAATTACCAAAAATTTAAATTTTGAAAAAACACATTATTGACAATAAACTATCGTTACTAATACTTGTAGCTCAATTATTATCGTTAAGTTGAATTTCTAAATTCATCCTTGTGTAGAGTTAAATGTGGCCTAAATTTCATTAAAGCCAGATTTATCAAAATATAACAACGGATTTATTATAATATAACAAAATGACTGCTTTAAAATTAGCATACATACATATTTACAAAGTACACGCACTTTTTTTGGCCCAAGGACGAAGCCTATTGAAAATGGTAAAAACGGTCCATTTTTTCACCTAGCCCCCATACAACAGAACACCTAGAAAATAGCCTTTAAACTCATATTTATGTTAAATATACTTATATCTCGATGGAAAGCAGCACAAATAAGTTTTATACTAGCCTTGATGACCTTGCCAAATTTCATAAAAATCGGGTCTCATTTGACCCTAGCTCACATACAAAGTCCCCTTCAGAAAATGACTTGAATGTCCAACATTCACATATAAACACCAACATCGCGATTAAATCTAGCACAAATTAATATTATATAAATATAAATCTATTCACAAAATTTTATCGAGATCGGTCCAAGCCCCCATATAAACCATTTTTCAGAAAATTAGTTTATCGTCAATAAATTGCTTAAATGTATCAGAAACAAGGTTGTATTGAAGATAAATACTTTAAATAAATACTTTATTATGAAAAATAAATCACATTTAATATTCATAACTGGTGTAGGGTATCATATGGTCGGCCACGCCCGACTATACTTTCTTACTTGTATTTTTATTGGAGCTGTTTGATACCATGTACCCATTTTCTGGATAAGAAATTCATCAAATTATATCTAAAAAGTTAACATTGAGGGACAGACAAAGATTTATCATATCAACATATAATGCCCTTTCTACTTCCGTTGTTGATTGTTTAAAAATGACTAAATATATGTAAATGCATTTAAGAAATTACCAACTTTCAGCAAAAAAAATTATTTTAGTACTCTGAGATCCAAAAAAGTACTTTCAGAAATATTTTTTGATACTGAAACAAAATCTCATTTTCCAACCCTGGCTGCAATACACAATTAAGGGAATAGCATGAAAAGTCAATAACCAATTTTCGATCAACTATATTAATTTTTAAGTCGATTAACCAAGCACAACCCAGCAAAAAAAAGAACTTCCAAAAAAGCGAAAAAGAAGTAGAATTTACTCCATGGAAATACTGAAAAAGACCTGAATAAGTGATGATTTTAACACAGGCTTGTCATAGGAGGGATGTCATTTTTATTTGATTCCAAATTCACTACTTCTGGAGTTATTCTCAAGAAGTAATTTTTATGCTCTTTTTTTGGAAGTTATTCGGAAGTGATATTGTAGTATTATAGAATACAACTAATTTGACATTATTAAGGTTAATAGACATATTTAATACAAAAGTCCGAAAATATATCTTCAATATTGAAAAATAGAATTATTTTCGCTTCTTCGGAAGTCTTTCAACATCACTTCCCCAGAAGGTAAAAAATTCACTTAGTGCCACTTTTGAAGTGGTGATAAATGTTATTTTTTTTTGAAGTATCTATGTACTTCGTTTTATTTTTGCTTGGAATAATCAAAATATTTTTAAGAAGTTTGTACATTTATTTGCTTAACAAAAATTTAAAAAGTTTGAAATTCGAGTTTTGAAACTGCCGTCTCCACTATAGGAATTTTTTCTACTTTTTTGTCCATAATTAATTAAAGCTAAAACGTCTTTAATTACTTATAATTTAAGAAATCTGCAGCTGAAATTAACTAAATTCGGTAGTTGTCCAAAGATAGTTTTATTACTCCGCCCATTCGATACTTAATATTTTATTTAGAAATACTGTATAATGTTGTATGTCAGTTAATCAATGTTGCAAAATTTTAAATGATATGTTTACTTTGTTTTATTTTTAAGCATATTATTTTTATAACTTAAATAAATATTTTTCCAAAGTTTTAATTTTATATTTTTAGTGAAAATTATTTAAAAAGAGTTTTCATCGTTGGCCTGTGTAATTATTCATACAAATGCAAGTAAGTACAGATAAACCTACATACTAGGTATGTTGACTTTCTTACTATGATTTGTTATAGTTTAAGTTTGATTAAAAATCGGATCAGATAAAGCTTAAAAGTGATCTACACTAACAATGTTGGATCGAAAAAATTAAACTTGTTAAACCATATTAGGTTCTAACAAATCGTTACCTTAACGATTAACTTTGTAATGCAGAAATTAACTTGATAATTTAGACATAAATACCTATATGAACAAATATTGCATGTAGATTAGTTATAATATCTAGTTTGTTCGTGTTAGAAAATAATTAGTAAGCATGTTAGATTATAAAGTTGCACGATTAGTTTACGATTAAGTAGAAACTAATCACATATTACACTAAAATACTTGCGAAAAAATCCCACACGAGTTGTAATAAACAAAATATTACAGATTTAAACCCATTAAAACGGGCGTATTAAATTATATACATACACACATATGTACATGCTGAATCTTCCATATACAATTTAAGTATCTTTAATAAAAGCTTGTCCAGGCAGTGATTAAAATAGGGCCGCACACAAACCAACCCTGTTTAGATTAACATTAATAGATATTTTGACGCCGATGCAATGAAATCCAAAATAAATATTGACATAACAAAACAACAACCCAATAAAATCTACAAATATTTTAAAGATGAAATGAGAATAATTCTCCAACAAGAATCGGTCAATTTTAATTAAACACACATGCGCATAAAAACAATTATTGTTTTACCTATACAGACAGAAGTACATACATATGTATGTATGTACATATGGATACATCACTACCCAAAATCATATATTTCAGTATAAATATTGTGGATGCTATAAGTTAAATAAACATGAGAAAATATACTCAACAGAAAATCGGGCAGGAAATAATAATAAACAGAACAACTAATATTATGAAAACATACACAAAGGCGGAGTTATTTTTCTACACAACAAAAACACAGGTACACAGATCCATTACACACATTATCTTATCGATACGTTACGATACTTTTGGTGGTTGTTGCTGTCGTTCTCAAAGTGGATTGTATCTCTCTTTTGTGTTTTTGTTGTGTAGACTTGCCTGCTGAGAGGGATCATGAATTTCAGGGGTATAAATAGCTGGCTCTCTGCTTAGTACACAACAGTATTCACTTCTGATTTGTAAAACAAACATCTCCTGTGGTAAAAGATATATTTTTAAAAACATATAACAGAAGAAATAATTGTTTAAGCAATTTTAAAAGAAAAAAAAATTAAACTATAGACTCTGAGAAAATAAGACAATGGTAAAAAGTGTTAACAATATGGAATTCAAAAGCAATTTCTCCATCGATGCTATTTTATCAAAAAATTCATCACAACACAATAAACAACAATTTGAGATGCCAACAGCTTTAACTGTCATCAAACAAGAACCCGATACAAAATCATTGTATGTTTCTGATGGCGAACTATCGGAAGAATTTGATAGCCCCAGCCGTACCAGTACCCCTATGAGCAGTGCTGCCGACTCTCTATCCTCCGGCGAAGACAAATTGGAAGATGATCAGAGTTGTGACAGCGACGAAGACAAGGGAAAGTCCGAAGGCGAAGGTGATGATAAGAAACCTACCTACAGCTATAATGCATTGATCATGATGGCCATACAAGACAGTCCCGAACAACGCTTGACTTTGAATGGCATTTATCAATATTTAATCAATCGTTTCCCCTACTTTAAGATGAACAAGAGAGGCTGGCAAAATTCCATTCGCCATAATTTAAGCTTGAACAAATGCTTTACAAAAATTCCACGCAGTTACGATGATCCCGGCAAGGGCAACTACTGGATCTTGGACCCCAGTGCCGAAGAGGTATTCATTGGTGAAACCACCGGTAAATTACGCAGAAAGAATCCTGGCGCGAACCGTGCTCGTTTGGCTGCATACAGACAAGCAATTTTCTCTCCTATGATGGGACGCTACGCTCCTACTACATCCCCCTATGCCCAAGCCATGCCTTTCAATCCCAGTTATGCCAATGCTGCCGCCGCTGCTGCCATTTATCAACGTATGAATGCTGCATATGCTCCAGCTGTCTATCCATCAGCACCAAATCATCAAATGCCAGTGTTCAATCAAATGAGTATGTCCACCCCTAACACCATGTATCCCTCCGGTTTACCCATGACTGCTGAACTTTTTCATCGCATGCAACTTTTAGGAAAATTTCCAGCCAGTTAGATGTAGTAAACCATAACTTACGCTTAGCGTTTTTTTGCATCAACTCTTAAACGTAAACCCGTTTAAAGAATGAAAAGGACTTTGACTTCCAATGAATTGGACAGTAGAAGAAGGGGGCTTCCGACGCTCTTTCTCTACACAGAGAGTTGAGTCAACTACTGGTTTTACAAATATTCAGTTGAAGGAATTGGGGCAATTCAACTCATTCAATGCTTGGACAGCATTTCAACAACAAGGCAGGCCTTAAAAATTAAAAGTAAACTTGTCTTATTAGCAGAAATCAAAAAAATATATTTTTGTAAATTTATAGTTTTTTTCTTTAAAAAAACTCTTTTAAATAACAATAAAATAAAAACACAATTTCTTAATAAAAAATGTTTCACTTCTTTTTTGAATCTTACATTCATTTGTCAAAAGCGACGGCATTGTTGTTTAAATCCGAAAAATCTATATGTCAAACACAGTCAGCGGCAGTCAGTTGTAGTAATAATGTGCATATATTTGAAAAAGTGTTGTTCTTACGCTAATAATACCTGAAAATGTCTTAATTATGGTCCACACGTTTGTCGGCATGATCATTTGAACCCCCAGTAACAAATGCTTTTCAACATTCATAAAATGCAGAGTAGAGAACAAGAAAAAAACATATGTTGTGACAAATGTATTCCTAAAGATATAACAAATACAAATCTTTAAGGTTCACTCTCACAGCAGTAGTATTTCCATTCTACATTCATATATCCGTCTGTTCTCTTTCGTTTGACCGTTTTAACTAAATATCGTTATGATTCATGTTACTCAAGTTGAACTCTATACTTAAATAAACATGTTTTTCATTGGCACCACAGGATCTCTGAAATCAAGCAGTTGCAGGTATTTAGACTATGATTTCAGTGCTAGAAAACAAAGCTATTTTTTAGTTCTTCTTTAATAAAGACATTTATTTACTTCGTTACCAACTTTCTACAAAGAATTAATACAAAAAAGAGCAGCACATCATTTGTTTAAATTTGATCAGGTATTAGATAGATGTAAAAGGTTACATTTCCAGCTCATTCTGTTTTTTGTAATTCTTATTATATTTCTAATGTCGTTATATTGTGAAAGAAAAAATAAATGCATGTAGTTTTATATAAAGGCGGCGTTTTGTTTTTGATGCTTTTTTATTAATTTTTGTTAAAGATCGTAATATGTATGTATGTATTTGTTTTTTATTTCTCAATGTATGTAATTGCATAAAGGAATATTATTAGTTTTTTTACAAATGAGGATTTCTGTTAATATAGAAGTATTGACATATGTACATACATACATATATTAAAATAGTGATCGCATACAGTTTTTTGAAATTGCACGAACATGTATTTGGTACACTTTTTTCAGCTATTTACATACAGTAGTTTTCCGATTTAACGAACCCATATGTTGTCAGGCCTGTTCGTAAAATTGAAAAGTTCGTTATATGCAGTACTAACTAAAACGTGGGTTTTTGGTAGGAAAATAATTAAAAATAGGTACATAAAATATTTTTTAAATGTATTTTATAAAAATTAATTCTTTTTTTTTTTTTTAAATAGCACAAAACACAAAATTCCGAATCTTATATATCCACCTTCAAACCATATTTGTGTCGAATTTAATCGCTGTATTTTAAATTCAGTCATAAGCTTTAAAGTTATTTCTCGAAGTACATCGCTATACTCGTATTTTTAAGCGAGTAATGAGCGTTGAATAAATTTTCTTAAGGGGGCCTGATATGGAGGGTAAGGTCAATTATGGACCGATTCCCATAAAATTTATTAGAGATTTCGGTTAGTATAGAACATGTTTGTATCGAATTTCATCGGCGTACTCGTATTGTTAAGCGAGTATTGAGTTAAAGTCATTATCTGAAGGACGGACATAGCTACATCGAACTAAAATTTAATAAGAACCCAGAATGTGTTACAGTTTTGGGTATAAAAGCACCGCTTAAAACAACGGTATAGTTTTTTGCTACAACTTAGGTTATTTGTTATTTTTGATAAATGTCATTTTATCTTCATTTAAATAATAATATTTTTATGAGTTCGTTAAACAGAGTACAAAAAACAAGTTTTGTTCGTTATTTAAGGTAGTCAATAGGAAAAATTAGCTTGTTCGTTAAATGCGATGTTCGTAGAATTGAATGGTCGTTAAATCGGAAAACTACTGTATTTCGTTTTATTCCAATAAAAGATAAAAAGGAGAATTTTTGCATAGTTTGGTCTTTGTTTTGCAAGTAGAAGTGATGTAAACTAAAATATTTTCAAAGAAACACGTAAAATATGAATTAATTAATCGTTTTTGCTTCATATTTATGAAAAAAATTCCTATAACTTTGTTATTTGGCGCTCGATATTAATATTTTATACCTTATTGGAAAGCTAAGATAAGATTTGGTCAAAATGTTAAGAAATTACAATTTTAACCCTACAAGTTTTGATGCCTCAATAGATGTTGTAAGTATACCTCGAAGTTGGTATTGACATCGAAATTGACTGGTACTAATATTAAGGTCCTACGAGTCTTGGAAGCTTATCCTAAAGAACCCATTGAATTTTTTCCAATATTTTTTAAATTTTACCAATTTAATTTGAATAAAATCAACGACAATTGGAAATGAAAAATCAGTTTAGATGCATTTTCAAATTGCTATCAATCGATAACGAAAAGCTATAATTAAGTATTTTTTTAATATTTGTAAATATCGAACTTATGTATGTACAAAAATCTTGAATGTATCCATATGGATACTTTATAGCGAAAGGATTAATGGCACAATTTTACCCAATTCACACTTTTCAATCGATTTCCGGGTACACGGGTTCCCGTTATCCGATTTGACTTAAATTTTACTCAAGTTAGTTTAAGACGCTCATTTAGAGACTAATTTTCACAAAATTTTTATTTTATGTCAAATAATGTTTTTTATTTTAAATACATGTAGACATTTCTACCGAAAAGTTTACTTTTGTTGCACCACGTCACTGAAATATTAAATCCATTAAAAATAATAAAAAATACAAAACGAATTAAAATTTTTTGATCATATTTGACCGATTTTACTGGTTTTAAATAGGTAAATTCTTTAAAGCATATCTATGTAATAGAAAAATTTTATATTTGGATTCCGAAGATATATGGGGCTTCCAAAAAACTTATTTAAATAAACAGACGGATAGGCATTTGGTGCGTAAATTTTTCAACAATCGTAAACAAATAATACCATGGTTTTTCATGTACATATTTTAATACTCTATTCGACTATACTACATATGTCAACTTTCGTACTTGCAAAAAATTTCAATAGGTACGTAGTACTATGATTAGCTATAATAATAATAAAAAAATAATGAAATGTTTAAGAAATAAAAAGTTGAGTGAGAAAAAATGGCATATGCATACGGCACACACAAACTAAATACGCCGTACATCAAATAAAATATGTGTGTATTATTGTATTGAATAAGGCTTACCAGGGCCATGCTCTTTCGACATTATAATCTTTTCTCTTAACCCTGGTAATAAGATAAGTAACTTACTCCTATGACTATAATTACTACCGTTGTTCCCGCTGCTGCTTAACTCATTTACTACTTACTTACTTAACGCGCAACATGCTATCTCTTTTACTCTCCCGTATTGCCCCGTTCTTAAAGATATTTGTTATTGTTGTTATTGGTGGTGATGAAATGGTAATTGTGTTGCTTGTTATTTTAGCAAATTGTACAAATTCGTTTAAGCCCATAAGATGAATTTCAATACAAATCAGATCAGATATTAAACCACATTCATACATACAAACTAAAACTAATCGTTATAAATGTTGTTTTTGTATTTCGGTAGTGCGAGTCGTATTTGGTAGTATAAGTAGTTGTAGGGGTAGGGGTATTTATGCCTGTAAGGGATTGTATATAGGTTAAAGTAGGTTAGTAGACTAGAGCGGATAATCCTGAAATCTGGTGCAAAAGACAAAGGCCTGAAACCAGATCACTTAATAATAATAATACTCTAGTACAATTTACACATCCGTAGATATTTTTTATCAGTTCATACATTCTTTTAAATTTAGGAAAATTGCAAACGCAACGCACGCCAAAAGAAGATAAATGTTTCATGTATCAGTTGTTATGTTTTGTAACTTAAATGTTTAAAAGGATAGCAAAGGATCTTAAATTAACAAAGAGGATTGATTAGACAATGAGTTGAAAAAAGAGAAACTAGAATGTATGTATATGTATATTGCCACAATCCACAATTGCATTAAGCAACTTGCCTTAAACAGATTTCATTACTTTCTGTCTGTTCATCTTGCTTCTGTAATTCCTTCAATAAATCAAACAATACATACCTTCAGGACAACTGCTTAAGACTCTCGTACAAAACTGAAAAAAGAAAAAATGAGATGGTTAAAAAATATCAAACATAATGCTTTATGTTGAATAGAGTTTAGAGCAGAGTAAGTGGATTGTTTTAATTTAAATCCTAATTCAGGTGTAATCCAAGCTTATTTAATTGCCAAATGTGTTAAGTCCATAATGCGTGTATGAGTAAATTAAATAAAATATAACAAAAAAGTATAAGGAAAGGATCCCAAAATCTACTTTACTTAAACATTTTTGTTATAAAATTTGTTTTGCCTGATATTAAGCCTTTCTGCAATAATTATTTCTATAACTACTAGTAGAGTTTCCGCAAATTCTAGCTGTATTAATCGTTAACTATTGGTAAAATATTTATACTATAAGCCAAGACAAAAGCTACTTATGAATATCGGAATGTATCAACAATATTTGTATAAATAAATATTGAGTTTCTCTTTTGTATGGAATATTTGTGAATATTTTTACACATTAATCGAAAGTATAAAACTTAAGATTGAAGGATAATTTATCGCTACGAATGAAGTTCCCAATGAACAGAGTCCTCTAACCGATAATGAACTAGTTCCCAAATTTTTATATTGAAAAAACAACAACCAATTTTAGGGACTGAGTTCATTTTTGGAGCATTGTTTCACATTTAAAATAGGGAGTTATTTCATTATAAAATAATTCCTCAAAATTCAAATATGAAATAAATCCATAAAAAAATTTTTGGGGAGTTATTTCATTATATTACTTTTATCACACGAAATAAGAAAAATATAAGTTTGATAAACGGCCGGGCGTAAGGATTTTCTTCTCTAAGGTATATTGGACACCGGCTTCGCTAAGAATACACTTTCCGTGCATCAAGAACGTTCGGCCTTAGGCCGGCTATTTAGGAAATCTTTACTAAGCGAAACCGATGTTGGACATATTATAGAGTGGCAAATCCTTGCGTCCGAACATATGCCGGCTATTTTGGAAATATTTATTAAGCGAAGCCGTTGTTGGACATACCATAAAGAAGAAAGGGCGTCATGAAATAACTCCCCAAAACAAAAAGGAAAAAACTCCATAAACATTTGTTCAGAAAGCAAAAACAACGAAATTTGGGGATTTAATTCGTTTTTCACCTTCGGCCGGGCGCAAGCGTTTTATACTTTTGGTACATTGGACACCGGCTTCGCTAAGAATACACTCTCCCTCTATCAAGAGTGTTCGGCCTTAGGCCGGCATTTAGGAAATATGTATTAAGCGAAGACGTTTTTGGACATACCATAGAGTAGAAAGTCCTTTATGTAGCTATATGAGCTAGTAAAATTTTATTCACCTCTACACAGAGAAAATAGATTCGTTGTCACAACCGAATTTGTTTCCAATCGAATTTAGTCGGTTACAACAACTACCACATGAATTGATTGTAATTATCGAATATATCGTTTCCTAACACTTCATTTTTAGAACACAGGTTAGTTGTCACTACCGAATTTTCGATTAAAGTCAGTGAATATTTAATAAGCATAACTACTAACATTTAAAACTAATTCGGTTGTAAAAACCGAAATATTATTATTAAGAACCAATATAATTCAAATTTATTTTTATATATTTTTATTTATTAGTACATATGTACATACATAAATTTAATATACATCTGTAAATATTAAACAAAATTTTAATGCATGGATATGATCGTAAATGCAATATTTATGTAAAAAATACATAATCTACCATAGGTAGATTTCGAAAATGAATTAGTGTAGACCACAAGGTGACATTTTGTTGAGATGATAAATTTATGCAGAAAAGGTGTAACATTTTGTATTTTGCATTACACTGAGTGAAACAATTACTGCATTTACGATCATATCTGCATACATGCATATGTATGTACTATGTAAAAATAATGAACATGTTCAAAACTTGGTACAAATTTTATTTGAGTTGATGGAGATTGATTCCTCCTTCCTTTATTAAGTTAGATGCTCCTGATTTTGTCTGTTCAAAGATTTTTGCAATCTCATAAAATAGGCTACGGACATTTAATTTATAGTTTCATCCATTTCTAAAATTAATCGGAAGAAGTTTCTTACATAATATTTTATCGTTTAATTATGTTTCTTTTTATCAACTTACCGTAACAATTTCCGCAGAAGTTTGCACTAGTGCATATTCATTGCATTTCTTTTCAGTTGGAAATATTTTTTTAATTATTTATTTTCATTTTTCATATAATTTTTATAAAAAATTGTTTAATATTTTGTTGATTTTGATTGTTTCTTTTTTAGAACTAAATTTTAAACGTCAAGAAACAATTACATTTGAATATTGTAGTCGGTTGGGATTACCGAATCAGATACCGAGTTGGAACAAATAACTTAATTTGGTATTCAACATAATCGAAATTTCGATACTATTTACGAAAGTATGAGAATACAGAAACCAAAAATCAATTATTTGGATTATTAATTGATCTAAACATTTTTTGGTTTGTAACTACTAACATATTCAGCTGTACTGAACTATTATGAAACTAAATTTGGTTGTGCTTAATAAAGGAATAAATTAATTTTTATTAAGCATTAATTAGGTATGTTAACTAAATTTATAGTTGTGTAAACCTCAGTTCGATTAGAAATGTGTTTTTTCAGTTCTAATTATAGAAAATATGTTGAGTTTATAGTTTTTTAATAATTACAATTAATATTCATGACTAATTACTAAATATTGGTTATTGTAACTAATTTCTGATAGATCTTTTTTCTGTGTGTATCTAAAATTTACATTTTCAAGTAAATTGCTATTGATTGGCACACACTCTAAGTATCGCTTCAACTTTTATAACCATTTGCCAGCAGTTGAAGCATATATAATCCGTCTTGCACTTCCTCGGAAGCAGAATACACCACCCGAAAACATTTGCAAACGTCGATCCGAGTGGAAAAAATAAAGCAACATATTAAAAAAACCATGGAAAGGTCAGTTAATACCAAGGAAAGGGTTAAAAGAAGGTTGCAAAGAATCTTGTAAAAAAACATAATCTGTGTGATCAAAATTTAATTCCAAAATTTTACCTTAGTGCAAATTTCGTCAAAATCGATTTTTTGAGTTGGGTCACTTGACATGAAATTCCCCATATATAACTTTTAAATTTCTACTTTCGAAGCTTTTTCATTTTTTTAGCCTACATCTGATCAGTAAACAGTTAATAAATATATTTTTCGGACTTTAAATCTCTTTTTTGAAAGAAAAAAATTAAGTTTATTTTAAATAGTTTTTTTTTTTTATTTTCAATACCAAAATTTACAACAAAAATTAATTGTGAAAAAATTAAAAAAATATTTTTTTTGTTTCTTAAAAATAAAATCATTTCGGGTTTAACAACGGTAAAAGTGTGTAAAAACAATACAAAAAGTTATGTGTTTGTGAAAAAATGTGTTGCAAGTCTTATTATACTGATATTTTCGTGAAAAAGTGAAGTATTGTGAGAGAAGTAAGTTCTCACCAGACAGAGTTTTTTACAAATTCATATAATTTTATTTGTTTGGATTTTCAATACAAAAAAAATGTAACTCTGCTTGTAAATTAAAATTCCACCACAACAAAAAATAAATGTCAATAATAAATAAAAAATAAAATTTTCAGATTGCTCAAAATAAACAGAATTTTAAAGAAAAAATTTATAAAAGTATTTTAAAAAATTTTACTTTTTCTGTGGGCAGGTGAGATTTCGCGTAGTAGAGATCTGAAGTATTTAGATACAATATACAATAATATTTCTCACCAGTGTGTTGAATTTACACAGCAGCCGTAAATGTGGAGGGGTCATATCGTGTACGTGATAGTCGGACTAATTGTTATACTTTGGAAAAACATTAACGATTTACAATAGTTAAAGACTTGTTAATAAACTTTTATTTAAAATTTGACGTGAACTAACTAGAATCTATATTATTTATACAAATGAAAAAAAAAAATGTTGCTGAAATATTGTTAGAAACATGTCACATGTTTTTCAGCAATAAAAACAGAGTACTAATTCAGTAACATTATTCAATAAAATTTTCGTTACAATTTTTTTGTATGAAGTTTTTAAAAATTTCACTCTCTCAAATTCTGTAAATCTTTCGAAATTAATTTCGAATTAGCAGCAGATAAAATATTTATTCCGTATAATTTTAAAAATTAACCGGTACCTTCATAAACTTTAGTTGAAATCTAGTTAGAACAAATTAAATAACTTATAATGATGTACATATATGTACATACGTATGTATGTGCGGATGTAACATGAATGGTTCTAAGAATCTAAATGAAATTAAACTTTAACCCAAGACAATAACCATAATTTATATAAACTACAAATTAGGCGGGTAAAAAACATTTCGCTTAAACTACAATGTCAAACATTCATTCATATGAACAGTAATTGATTCATTCTCTGTTCCAGTACGTAACAAAACAAACCCAGTAATATTTAGTAAACTGCACAAACTGAATGCCATGATCCTTAATTAGTGTTTGTTCATCATCTTGGCCCATGTTGACCCGATTTTCAATTAAGTCAATTGGACGTTGAGGGCAACAAATACTCGAAGCAGTCATCATAAGCATCAGTATTGATATACATATGTATGTATGTATATACATTGGGGTGGCCCCGTTAGCATGGCGAACAAAAATGGTATTAAAGTACATATTTTTTAAGATTTTTCATATTTCACGCAAAGGAATGACATAAAAAAAATTACATTTTAAAATTTTTACATAGATTTATTTAATACATATAATTGTAAATATTTCGGTTAAACTGAAACAGTTGTACTTTAACCCAATGGAAAGATTATGAAATTAAAGACTTTTTTCGTACTTTGATCCAGTTCACCAAATATAGACGTAAGAAAAAATATATTGTATCTTAAAACTAACTAAATTCTCGTTTTCATTGGAAAGATCAGCCACTTCCATGTTGGGGCTACCCTAATGTCCACATAAAAATTAAAAAGAGACAAGAAATATACATTAAACTATTAAATCATGTTTGTTTGTATGTATTTACCAGAAGTTGAATCAACACAAATTAAATATTCAACAAAAATTATGAATGTATGAATTGTAGTACGAGTGTTATACAAAACAGTCACAGTGTCTTGCAAACGTTGGTCATTCGATCTAGAGTTATGTAAATCGACTTTCAAACAATGTCGAATAATCGATTTTGCAAAAAAATTCGAAATATGTAATTGGGATAACTGAAATGTCGATTTAAATAATATTAAAGAAGAACTAGAACAGCTACACCATTTAAGTAGAAGTCACCTAAAACAGCCCTAAATAACTAAAAATCAAAATCAACTTTTTTCATTTATTCTGATATATGTATGTACATTGTACATACATACATAAATATGTATGTATTGCATTTAAACAAATATTCACAAAATAATTGGACTCTGACCGATTATATAACCAAAGAACAAACGGCCCTATTGTTATATAACCCTACATCGATCAAGACAATCATTCAGTAATAGTATCTAATATTAGTGGAAAAATAAACATTTACTGAATGAAACCCCCGTGATATATCAGGGAAATGTTTACACTAACAAAAAATATAAATTGAAAAAAAATCAACATTTGCTTTAAAACGAAACAACTGTAACACGATCTCTGAGATATAAAGAAGATTGAAGAATATTTATTAAAAATAAAATAGAGTTTATTTCTAGTGTAAACACAACAACCACATATACTATAGAATAGTATAAAATTCTATCGACCGTTATGTGGTTGTATTAAAACGAATGTGCGTCAACATTTACGCTGGCGGTTTTAATAATTGTGGGGGAATAGGCTTGCCACACGACAAAATGCTTGTTGATGAAAATTAAATTAATTTTATATAAAGTGAAAACAACAACACTTTAATGACTTTTTAATGTAATTACTGACCGTCGGCCATCATACTTGTACACATTCCACTTACCACACATTTGACATAGACTTTGTTAGTCAGTCAATGATTTCAACGAGACCCGCACTTTTATTTCACTATAAATATGTACAATGTACATATGTATTATCATTTTATAGTATATCTGATCAAAGAAAACAGAACATATTTGCTACAAGACTGGCATTATCCAAAAAAGTCTTTTCGAGAAAATTGGCTTTGAATGTTTAATGACATTTTTCTATTTTTTTTTTAATAAATTTTAAAAAGATTTGGGGATTTGAAAAATTATACCAGATTCAGATAATAAATTGAAATTGAATTTTTTTAACTAATTTATCTAATCGATCTCACACCGAAAATAATTGACATATTTGAAATTTGACAAATCTATGTGAAAGACTCTAGATGACGCATGTATGTATTGTAGTACTCAGTTCAAAAAACTTTTTGTGTTTTTTATAATATTGATCCTTGAAACATGAAATTAAGCAGATGGAGCCCAGAGGTAATGAGACTCTATATAACAATCTATAAAAAGGGCATGTAGAGCCAGCAGTAAATGAGAACCTATAAAAGGGGAGTTTTTGATACTTTTTCGTTTTTTTACTGGTGCTCTTAGAGTTTATTATATAATATGTATTATAATATTGAGTATTTTGGTACTTTTTCGTATTTCAACTGGTACTTTTTGGGTTTTCTAAAATATTGAATACATAAACATGAAATTTAACACGCAGTGTCCTGATTTTTTACTAATACTTTTCGAATTTTCTATAATATTGAACCTACAAATATAAAATTGGAAACACAGCTTTCTTATTATATAAAAATCTGTATGAGAGGAATATAAGGTTGAAAATTAAACATACATCATCCTGATTAAATGAAAATCTATAAAAAGGCATTGTCTGGTACTTTTTCGTTCTTCAACTGTTTCTTTTAATTTTCTGTAATATTGACACTGGAATAATAAAATCAAAGTTATTTATTGGTCCTTATTGAAAGGGGACTTTCATAGATTTTAAATATTGAACCAAGAAACAAGTATGAAAATCTATAACAGGGGACTTTTTGATATTATACAAATATATGTATATACATTTACAATATTTATGTTATTCAATTACGATAAGGGTAGCGAAGCACACTGGGTATAGCTAGTAGAAATATAAAATTTAACATGTAGGGACCTGAGTGAGTAGATTCTCTACTGAAAGGAACCTTTTGTGTGAGAATCTATAAGAGGTATGTAGGTAAATTTAACCGAAAAAATCATTTAAAATAAGTGAATTATCATTTAAAAACGGACCAAAAACTTTTCATTTAATTCAAATGAATTTTCCAATTATTTTTAAATGTTGATTTTATAACTAACAAATTTTTAAAAACAAAAGTTTTTTAGTTGTGCCCAATTTAGTAAAAATTACAGATTTTTTCAGTTATTTGAACTCATAAATGTTTAACTACAAAAACCGTAAAAACTACTGGTTTTTAATTTATTTTTACTGAAAATCCCAAACATAAAAAAAGCAAAACCAAAAGTTTATTTATTTAGTTTTATTATGTTATACATTTTTTAAAGAACATTTATAATATTTAATGTTGTTCGCGGCGTCGGAAATAACACCACCGAAATAGGCTGCTGATACGGATTACTTTGGACCGAAGATATAAAACTGAGACTATGCATATAGTTTCGAAAGATTTGTGATAGTAGAGGCGTTGGAGGTTGAGGTTATACTGGCAGGAGCGGAGTTGTGATACAATTGTTGGAATACATATGTTCGGGCGGGTCTTCTATGAACATAGATACGAATTCTAAAATGTGTAATAAAATATGTAAACATTTAAGTTATTTGGGTTAAAGCTAAAAATAACTCTTACCACAACGTTCCAAAGACCTGGATCACAAAAAACTGCATTTATAAACAAGAGTGCTTTTTAAAATACATATATAAAAGAAAAAACGTCAACAAATACTTACTATCCATATAATCATGGTATTTGCTGCTGTTAAAACAATCCTTCGTCTTATCTTCTCAAATTGGTTCTTGTAACATAACATTTTTTCGATTTATAACAAAAAAATACATTTTATTGTATCTTTTTTTGTTTTTTGACAATTTGTTTTTATGTATTTAAAACAAAAATAATAACTTTACAGAAAAAGTTTTTTTTCGTAGTTAAATTTTTAACAACATTCAAAATAGTTTAATAAATTAATTTATTCGTAAAATAAAGGATTTTGCATTAATTTTTAACTTTACGGAAAACTTTTTTGAGTGTAATTTATTGTACTTTTTCCTTCTTCAAATAGTATTTTCGAAATTTTCTATAATGTGGAAGCAAAACGCATGAAATTAAAAATACACGTTCCTTATGGAATGCAAATTTATTCACATGATAATTTTCGATAATATTGAACATAAGAAACAGAAGCATTTAAAAAACTTTTAATCAAATAAAATTGTCTATAATTGTAATCAAAGTTTTTAATGTATTTAATATTGGTTAGGGTAGCGAAGCGCGTAGGGTAATCTAGTAGAATACATATTTAGTTATCACACGGGGGTGTTCCCTAAAACAGTAGGCCAATAGGGAAAGTAAAAATAATAATATTAATGTAACAAATTGTTTGACAGATATGTATGTAATGATTTTTTATTTATTTTTTTTTCTATTGTTTTTAATTATTTTTGAGTTACCTTTTGATACTAGTTACAAATAAGTTAGCAAAAATTTAACTTTTTCTATAGATTCGGCATGAATTATTTTCAGTGTACATTTGTGTAAATTAGGAAGCCATACAGTAGCCAATTTAAACAAATTGGCTCTACCTACCGACCTTCTGGCCGTCTGCAACTTAATTTGTAAGAAAATCAAAATTTTGTCTTCAAGATCAACAAACACAGGAAGCAACACTATCAATACCAAAACTTCGTTTAACTAATAAGTACATACATACATATACACACATATGTATGTGTAGTTCTACAATGTATGTTCATTATGACAAACGGATTATGAATACTTTTGAAATGTGTGTTTTTAAATCTCTTTCATAAAGACAACCTCAAATGCTTGGTTAGATATAAAATTTTGCACTGACAATGACAACAAGCACATCATCGTTTACATGGCGGCGTTTATTATCCGTACAAATATTTAAAAAATACTGTGTGAGATTAAAACCCAAAAATGTCTTTGTCAACATTTAAAGTATCTTTAGAAAAAACACAAACCCTTCCTTCCATCATAAAACGAAAGGATTTGATGATGGTTCGGATTATGAAAGTGGTTAGATTGTGACATTGATAAAAATACAAACTAAGTATCATGAGTATTCAGATACATACATATATGTTCGTTTGTATTCAACATTAAGCTGATGAAGTAGTAGAAGGAGTACCACTACGTAAAACTAAAAACAAACAATATTTTTTACTTAGTGTATAAATACAACCAACAACTTACATCTGTTTTCAATCAGTTCGCAGTGTAAACGCGTTAATTGGCCAAATTTCTACGAAAACACGACAATTTGACGATGGCGGCGGCATGTGTTCGACATTCGGTAGTTTGAATGGTTTACTAACTTGGCATGGAAACGGAAAATAGGGTGGCATTGCTTTAAAATATTGTGTAGCCTTTGGCTACTGTTAAAAGGACACTTAACAATTTGTTTGTTTTCTAGCCATTAACACTTTGGAAGGCACACATAACGAGTACTAAAGCCTTAAAACACACGCATATTAGACGCAGCTCAATTCATTTGTTGTTTGCACACAATTCGAAACATTGTTTTTGGGAACATTAACCGGCGCATTTGAATACGTGTGAAATATGGGACATCGAAACTTTGGGGACACTATATTTTCTTTTATGTCACAAATATTTTGCTTAAAAAGCGAAAAGTTTTCCATTGATTTGTTCGATTTGAGAGGACGAATGCTAATATGTCATAAAGTAATAAAGTAAATTTTTGATAGATATGAGGTGAATAAATTTTTACTAGCTCATTGGGCTACATAAATATCTAACAAATGAAAATAAACAAATTACAAAACGAAAAATAAGTCACTTGTAGGTTTTTTCGAATTTTATACAAATAATTTGCCCTTAAGTCCACTTCGCCTATAGTCCATTTTCGTTTAAAGGCCACATTTTCTTTGCATGCATAACCTCTTTTTTAATACTTTTTTTAAACAAACTTATTTTTTGAAAAAATAGAATCATTTATTGTAAATTTTTTAAAAAAGAACCAATCTAAGATTACAGAATTCTTTTAAAAATGTTCAACAATTCACAGTTTGTATTTCATATAGAAATTTATTGTGTTAGATTTAGCCATCCAAAGACTTATGCCCGAATTCAGAAAGAAGAAAAGAAACCAATTTTTAAAATTTTGTATGAAAACTACTCAGTTTTTGTTAGAGTTTTTCATATAAAATTTTAAATATTTTTTGCATTCTTCTTTCTGAATACGGGCCTTAAAATGGATGAATTTAAGTTTTTTGTTTTTTATTACAATAAAGCATTTGAATTACAATAAATAATAATATGAATAGGTTTTTGTTTAAACTTTTGATTTTATTTAAATCAATATTTTATATATTTTAAATAAACTTTTATTTTGTATAAAAAAGTGGTTTTATTGAAGAAAGTACGTACTTTGTATATAGTCCAAAATGTGTATTATATCAGGATTCAGTTATAGTCCATAAGGTGTCTTAAAAAGAAATCGGTTATCCCCAAAAATTGTGCAACTGTAGTTGTGGACTATAAGCGAAAACTACTGTAAATGAAAAAATTAAAAATTTACAATTTCACGTCAAAATCCATTTCATATTAAAAAGATATATTTATAAAATTCATAAAGGACGTATTGGATGTGTTAAATTTTCGGTGAAAATTGTCAAAATTTATGTCAGCAAGAAAAGATATCGTTTGGCAAAATGTAAAAATTTTCCCACCATAAGAAAATTAAAATCCACCATAGAACTTTGCTATCATTTGGCACTCGATGTAAATAAAAATGTTTATTAATTATATCCCCACTATAGTGGGGAGGGTATTATGCGTTTGTGATGTTGTTTGTAACACCCAAAAGTATTGGTCCTACTTAAGAATACCAATCGGCTCAGAATAACTTTCTGAGTCGATTTAACTATGTCCGTAAGTCGGAGTGACAATGTTAACCTTATGCGAATCAAGATAATTTGATAACATTTTCCACATACCCCAGGACGAAGCCTATTGAAATCGGTAAATTTTTTCGCCTAGGCCCCATACAACGTACTCCCGAATATGTCTATTGAACACATAATTACAGTGTCTGAAAAAATAATAGAAAGGTTATATTTTGGGCGAAATTAATTGCCATCCAAAAATTACAAGTTAGAATTTCAAACTTTACTTTCAACCGTTCCAGCAAAAATTTGGTAATGGATTGTACTTACATAACCAGTTGTCATATTACCGAGTTTTTGCATTAACGTTAGTAATATCAGTTTTTTTTTTTTAATATTTTAAAACATTTAAATATATAGCCCGATATTTTATTTCTTTGGCTAAATTTATTATGGGGTCTATTTCGTGTGCAATATTATGGTAACTAGGAGAAATAAAGGACCAATTCAAACCAAATGTATATAAATCATTGAACAATTTTGTAAAAAAACAGGCGAGCGGAAGGACGGATATTGTCATGGGCTTAAAAAATATTTTTAAATACAATTATTGTTTTTTTTTCACATATAGGAATAAATAATTAAATAAAATAATACAAAAATATACATATGTATATATGTATGTATAAATGTTCCCGAATAAAGGGTCATTATCGACCTGTTTACCTAAATGTGTGTCGTAGACTTTATATGAGAAATATGGTTAAGTATAGACCGATCATATTGAAAATCGGTAGTATTATTTCAACTTATATAAATCTAAGTTTTGTTGATTTTGGTAACTATATGAATAAAAAACATACTTATGAGCTCCTAAAGTCCGTTTGTGAAATAATGGAGCAATTCCCTCCAAACTTATATGTCGTGTTTCTTTGACCTATAAAACCCTATGTGCCATTGTCGAAAGGGATTTTCAGTGTTACGACAATTATGAGACTAATCTACACATTGGCGGAGGACAATTTGTGTTTTTATTCCTAATTATTTTTTAGACATAAAGGAGAATAGTCTGTACATTTTCTGAAGTAAAATATAAAATGGCTTAAGAATTATATCCGATAAATCCGCACATAATCTGAAGAGAATTGTTTTTGTAACTTCGTCAGACAATTAAGCGAATACTATATATAATAAAAATCATGCACAAACCTGTTCATATTTTGATAAAATTAAACCATAATAAATTATATATATGAAAATAGTTTTCATCAGACGTTGCTCAGAATAGTCAGGCCATTTTCTTATACTTGATCAGACTTTTGTATGAACTGTCGGACATTTTATCAGGCATTTATCCGACATCTATCAGACTATCTTATATTTGATCAGACTTTCGTACGAAATGTCGAAAGAATGTCAGACATGGTATCAGACATTTGTCCGACTTCAATTAGATTTGTCGAAAATTCCTTCAGAATTTCCCCAGGAATTTACATCAGATTTCGTACCGAATTCTGACCGACAACTCTGCACATTTTTCCGAATTTCCTCAGACAAAGCGTTTCGAATTCCGAGCAACCTTTCATACGATAACGGATTCTGACGGAATTCGTATACGAAATCGGCAACTTATGCAGACTGTCGGTACGAATTCGGCGAAAAATTGTTTAGTGGGTAAGGACTTTTAAACTTTGAGAGCATAAAACAAAAAACTCACTTTTTCGTCTTATGTAGTTTGGAATTTATTTATGTATATGGAAACATTGAATTATTTGATTGGGGAAAAGTAGTTGAAACAGAAGCAAAAATGACGATCAAAAGCCCCACCCAGCAATGGATAAAATGTTGAAAAACAACATGGCGCCTACATTCATGAACACTAAAAGAGGTTTGTTTGTGCACTCGCATAAATACAAAACGAAACGAATGCAAATACCCAGTAAACATTTTTTCAGACATGTCTGATCTCAGAAATTTTCTGAAATATATCTTATACTTTATCAGAATTTTTAACGAATTTCTAAATTTCCTTTAGACATTTTACAGAATAATCGGCAAAATGTTTGTTAGACTTTTCTGCACATTTTCTGAAGTATTAAACGATTAACATCAGACTTGTCTGCACTTTGTCGAAAGGGAATTTCAGTGTTACGACAATTATGCGACTAATCTGCACATTGGCGGAGGACAATTTGTTTTTTTATTCCTATATTATTTTTTAGACATAAAGGAGAATAGTCCGTACATTTTCTGAAGTAAAATATAAAATGGCTTAAGAATTATATACGATAAATCTGCACATAATCTGAAGAGAATTGTTTTTATAACTTCGTCAGACAATTAAGCGAATACTATAAACTTCCTTTAGATATTTAACAGAATAGTCTGCATGTTTTCTAATATTTTTTGCTCGGTCATTTTGTTCCCATTTTCAGTACTTTTGTAAGAAAACCTTGCGACAACTCTGCACATTATCTGAATGAAATTTACTTTTTTTTTTTAATAAAAATCATGCACAAACCTGTTTATATTTTGAAATTCGTCAACTGTACTTTAAAAGGGAATTTCATTTTTATTTTCTTTTATTTTCTCAGTTGGTCTTTGGAAATCAAGTAAACAACATCTGCATATGTGATGATTACTGTTTAAATTTCTTTAAACTTTGTTAATACACAAAAACTAGCAAAAAATTACATAAATTTTTATGGTTTAATTTTATAATTTTAAATAGATGTATATACTGAACTCTATTTTCGTATATAATATGTAAGTAGTATGGTTTAATTTTATTAATTTTAAAAATAATCTATAAGTTTCTATTATTTATTTATGTACTCTTAAGAAGTCATGAATAATGGAAGCTTATAGATTATTATTAAAATTAAACCATAATAAATTATATATGTATATGAAAATAGTTTTCATTAGACGCTGATCAGAATAGTCAGGCCATTTTCTTATTCTTGATCAGACTTTTGTACGAACTGTCGGACATTTTATCAGACATTTATCCGACATCTATCAGACATTTGTCCGACTTCAATCAGATTTGTCTAAAATTCCTTCAGAATTTCCCCAGGAATTTACATCATATTTCGTATCGAATTCTGATCGACAACCGAATTTCCTCAGATAAAGAGTTCCGAACTCCGAGCAACCTTTCATACGATTATCGAAACGAATTCTGACGGAATTCGGATACGAAATCGGCAACTTGTGCAGACTGTCGGTACGAATTCGGCAAAAATTGTTTAGTGGGTATGCACGTTATCAAATAGGTAAAATAATTGTGAAAATTTTTACCATGTTATTGAACAACTTTCAAAAATTTTATTATAAAAAAATAAAATTTTTGAAATTTGTATGGAAATAATGTGTATTATTTTACTAAAAGTTTATTTGATTGAAATCCCCTCATTGTTCCATTTTTTATATTTTGTTGAGAACACTATAAGAACATTTTTATCGTCACTTAAAACACAAACGGCTCTATCTAACATTTTACAGGAGAAGCAAAAACTATTGAAAAACTAATTGAAAAGTTTGTTACTATCAATGCGATTTATTTGTAGTAAATAAACAAATTTTTTAATAGTGAAACCTACCTATCATTTGTTATGATAGTTGACGATGGCGTATATAAAAATGGATAAATTGCACATTTTACCTGTAACATTTAAATGTTTTTGCAGATAGAGCCTTTTTTTGTCAATAAAATCGATAATTTTGGTCGGACATTTGTTTTGATGCAATATGTACATTAGAATCAACAATAAAATAGATTTTGAATTTTAGGTTAGTTAGTGCCGTTTACGATATGAAGGAATAAAAATACGATAATATTTTAACAAAAATATTGTTAAACTACAAGAAATATGTAGGAATAAAACGATTAGAATCGGATAGATGTTTTAAAAATATTCAATGTCAAATTTAATGCTTGTTCCAAAAAAAAAAAAAGAAGTAAGAAATGTTAGTCTGGCGAGGCCGCTATATAATACCTTACATCAGTTACAAACATAAAATTTGATTTAGTTTTCATAATAAAGCATTTATGTTGAGTTGTACCTTGCGTCAGATATACTTATGCTATTTATTGTTAAATAAAATTTTGGACATTTAAGCCATATTTACGGGCTAAGGTCAAATGAGGCCCTATAATTATAAAATTCATGAGGGTCATGAAGGCTAGTATAGAACTTGGTTTTGCAGCTTTTTGCAATAAATTGTCATATCAGACAATAGTAATTTACAACACATTGTCAGATGCATATAATTCGCACATCTGACAATATAAACCGACCTGGTAAGGGCAACGTAATATGTTTACACGAATGTCAGATGTCTGACAATATTATCGTTTCACGAAGTACTGTCAATGCTTCTTCTGACAAAATAGCAAGACAAAAAATGGAAGTTCACACGATTGTTCACATTTCTGAACATTTTTCTGACAACATTGTAAGATTTAACAACCGTGTATAGGAATATAGCTTTACAAATACTTTGGTTTGCATTAAAGAACAAAACTACGTCCATATAAGTATGTACTAGTTTTTGTTAAAAAAAACCCATAAATATTTGTTAAATTTTAAGCACCTAAAAAAAGAACAATAATTAATTATTTAGATAACGCTCACCATTGTTAATCAATATTAATTAAAACAGTGACACAAAAAACATCATCAACCGAGGGAATGTTGTTTGCCGACTATACAAAACAATTAATTGAGCCGCCCAGCACCCTATACAAGCATAACACCACAATTACATATTATTTTCGAATGTACTTGTTCGTAGTGTTAGTATAGCATTGTGTGCATGTATGCATTTGTACATGTTTTTGCGTTGAAAACCCAGGAAACATGAGTTTGCAAACTATATTCCAAATTATGGATCAACAAACAAAAATATTTACACTTACTGCTACTGCAAATTAGTATGTTTGTATGTATGTATGTATGTATGTATGTATGTATGTATGTATGTATGTATGTATGTATGTATGTATGTATGTATGTATGTATGTATGGATGTATGTGTGTGTGCTACTGCAAATTAGTATGTTTGTATGTATGTATGTATGTATGTATGTATGTATGTATGTATGTATGTATGTATGTATGTATGTATGTATGTATGTATGTATGTATGTATGTATGTATGTATGTATGTATGTATGTATGTATGTATGTATGTATGTATGTATGGATGTATGTGTGTGTGTATGTATGTATGTATGTAGGTTTATAGAAACATGCTGTATATACATACATACATGCATTCAAGCATACAAATTAATGTTTGTTTATAAACCTAGTAAATAGAACGGATACCCAGTCAGCATTTAGGAGATTGTTTACTGACTTATTACCAAACTGAATCTACTTATGATATGTATACAGTAGTTTTCCGATTTAACGACCATTCAATTCTACGAACATCGCATTTAACGAACAAGCTAATTTTTCCTATTGAATACCTTAAATAACGAACAAAACTTGTTTTTTGTACTCTGTTTAACGAACTAATAAAAATATTATTATTTAAATGAAGATAAAATGACATTTATCAAAAATAACAAATAACCTAAGTTGTAGCGGTGCTTTTATACCCAAAACTGTAACACATTCTGGGTTCTTATTAAATTTTAGTTCGATGTAGCTATGTCCGTCCGTCCTTCAGATAATGACTTTAACGCTCATTACTCGCTTAACAATACGAGTACGTCGATGAAATTCGATTCAAACATGTTCTATACTAACCGAAATCTCTAACAAATTTTATGGGAATCGGTCCATAATTGACCTTACCCACCATATCAGGCCCCCTTAAGAAAATTACTTTAACGCTCATTACTCGCTTAAAAATACGAGTATAGCGATGAACTTCGAGAAATAACTTTAACGCTCATGACTGAATTAAAAATACAGCGATGAAATTCGACACAAATATGGTTTGAAGGTGGGTATATAAGATTCGGAATTTTGTGTTTTGTGCTATTTTTATAAAAAAAGAATTAATTTTTATAAAATACATTTAAAAAATATTTTATGTACCTATCTATTTTTAATTATTTTCCTACCAATAACCCACGTTTTAGTTAGTACTGCATATAACGAACTTTTCAATTTTACGAACAGGCCTGACAACATATAGGTTCGTTAAATCGGAAAAGTACTGTACATGTAAGCATATTGTAAAACAATAACAATAATCGACGCTAAACAAATTTCAAACAATTTAGTTGCCAGATAAATTTATTGTTTGGAATTGAAATTGTAAGGTATTCTTACAACCGTCTGAACTGACAATTTATGTACCTGTTTCTAACAATTTTTCATTGCCAGTACATTGCCAGATCTGCCAACATTCAATAAAAATTATACTTGGAGATAGCATATTTACAATAATTTGTGGTAAACGTGCAAAATAAAATATTTGCCACCAAAAACTCAATTCGACTAAAAGTTGAGTAAAAACAATATTTTTAAAAAAACTTATATTATCTACTAGGATTAGAACCATTAACAAATTCCTTATTAGACATACACTCTAGACAATGGTTACAAATCCTATTGAAACAAATTTTTTAATGTCGTTGATAACGACCACTCATTGCCAAGTAATGTATGAAATAACTACATAACTCATTACCAAAATTTGAAAATATTTTACAGGGTAGTAGGTAATTTGTGACAATTCAATTGCGAGAATGGAAACATGCACAGATTGCACAATTTGCCTGACTTTTAATCGTTTACTGTGATTTATTGTGATTTTTGTATTAATTTGTGATAGTTTTCTTTGGTACAAAAGTGATTTTTTCAATTGCCGATTTTTAAAATGTAAGTGCCGATAAATGCCTTTTTTTTTGGAAAAAATTGCCGATATTTCTACAAATTTACCTGGCAGCCCTGGATGTAATATGGCGAATATATGAGGAGTGAACAGAATTAAATTACTGATGCATGTATGGATGTATGTACATGTATTTGATATAAAAGAAACATCTGCATGCAAAAAATAAAGCAAAACAAAGTGAGCAAAAAACACGTTTTGTATGAGAAACAACAACTATCAGATTGTTTTCGAGTTCACCCAACAAAAACCAGTTGTTTTCATTAATACAACACCCAACAGAAATAAACAAAACAAAAATAAATCTCTATCATGCACTCTCGCACATTAGTGCGACGAGGTGTGCACACGAAGAGTACTCATACCAACCAACATGGGTGTCGTATGAAGAGAGTGGTCGAACAACATTAACTTAATGTAAAACAACAATAACTATCAAAACAAACACAATTACGTCTACTACGGTAGCGGAAAAGTGGCGAATAAGAATGTTTATGTTTTCATTCGAATCATTGGTTGCTGCTGCCTAAATACAAAAATGTGTTAAAAACCACAAGTTCCACTATTTTGATTGGCTGCTCATTCACGAGAGCGTTAGAGTGAGAAAGAAGTAGTGTAGTTTTGGTTGGATAAACCAGATGTTCGAGACTAATTCAGTTGGTTGAAATGAAATAAAAGAAAGGTAAAGAAAAAAAATAAATAAAAAATCTCTCCACGATTAGTAATAAAATACTCTTTGTCTTTCTGACAACAAGAAATTTTTAGTCTACAATAATCATTACTACGGAACGGACATAAGTGCTGTAATTGCGTGAATCGAGTATAAGACGATAAAATCGGGATCAAGTAATCTGCCATTTCGACATGAAAGTGTTACGTTTTAGTTAACAAAATAATTATATTTAAATAAAATAAAGTATTGAATGAGCCCAAAGAATAAAATCAGAAAATTCAATAAGAAAAATTTATTGCTTTAAAATAAAAAGTGTGTGTTAAAAGTTTGAGAAAAACATGGTTAAAATCGACGATCCATGTAGTGTTGACAGAGTTTCAGATCATATTCAAACTTCAGTTCAAATAACTCATTTACATTCACCACCGCCACAGGAACAACTTCAGCAGCCGCAGCAACAAGATCTTCACCTGCAACAATTGCATTCTCACCATCAAGCGTTGCTGGATACCCATCAGCATTTGCAGCAATTTTATAAAATGGCTCGCACTCCCCACTTAAAATCAAGTTTCTCCATTAACTCCATACTACCGGAGACTGTGGAAGACAACAATCCGAATCATCAGCATCACTCCCATCATCAAAACCAAAACGATCTCACATCGTTCAATCTCTGCGACGACACTGATGGGCAAGATGCCGACTCAGATTTGGATGTGACAAGCATGTCACCGCCACCGCCTACCGACGGTAGTGAATTGAGTAATAGCACCGAAGGCTTAGTGAATAACGTGCGCAACCATCACCACGACGATGAAGGTACTGAAAGTGATCTCGAGGCTGGTTTGGATCCCGATGTAGTGGATGACGATGAGGATTTAGATGGAGATGTAGAGGCCGATAGAGAAGGAATAGAGGATGAAGGGGAAAATAAAGATGAAAATAGTGAGAAACCGGTAACGGATAAGAAAGGCAATGAAAAGCCACCCTACAGTTATAATGCGCTAATAATGATGGCCATTAGACAAAGTCCCGAAAAACGTTTAACCCTTAACGGCATCTATGAATACATAATGACTAACTTTCCCTACTACAGAGACAATAAACAGGGGTGGCAGAACTCCATACGTCACAATCTTAGTTTAAACAAATGTTTTGTCAAAGTTCCCCGTCACTATGATGACCCAGGCAAGGGCAATTACTGGATGCTAGACCCCTCTGCGGATGATGTATTTATAGGGGGGTCTACGGGTAAATTGAGAAGGCGCACCACCGCCGCCTCAAGGTCAAGGCTAGCAGCATTCAAACGTTCTCTGATAGGGCCAATGTTTACCGGCCTAGGTTATCCACAATTCAATCAGTTCCTATATCCTCAGCAAGCGACAGCCTCTGGTGCTACTAACCCGAGTCTCCTAGCAAGTATGTATGGAAGATACAATCCTTTTGTGCCAAAGAATACAACTTTACCTCCCTCGCCCTTCTCTGCCAGAGTTAATAGTGCCATGGCGGCTGCCAACTATAGCAATATGGAGCGATTACTCTCTGCCGCAGCCATTCCCCCTCAGAGTCATCCGGCTGCTGCCGCGGCTGCAGCTGCAGCAGCCGCCTCTATGCCCACCTCCGATCTTTACCAGCGTTTGCAATATCAACAGCTCCTGCAACAACATGCAGCTGCTGCCGCCATTGCGGCGCATCAAAGACATCAACACCAGCAGCAACATCAACTATCTGCTTTGCATCACATCAGCCCGCCTACTCACCCGCATCAAGCTCCATCAGCCGTCCATCAACCACTGCAAGTATTGACCCATCTGGGCCAGCCTTCTTCGTCGCCTTCCCATTCAATATCACCATCGGCTGCAGCAGCCGTTTCACCACCTGCGCCTATCTTAAAGTCAGTAACGGTAGTTTCACGCAATAGCTGAGTTACTGTAAGTCTAACGCTACTTGTACGTTCGGCTAATTTAATAAGATTGAGGTGTAAATATTTATTGTGTGTAATTTTGGATTTGAGTTTATCTATTTAAACCAAAAAGACACATATTTTCTGAGTTCTACAGGAATAATTAATACATATGTGTATGTACATAATAGAGAGATTTATTGATTTTCGCTGAAAAGGTCAATTTTTATAACCGAGCTAAATTTGGCATTAAAATGTGCTTAATTATAATAAAAATAAAATAAATATCCTTTTAATATTCAGAGATATATACATATGTATACCTACGAGATAACATTTATAAATTATGTAGGTATATATTCATATATAAAAGTTTACATTTTTGGGAAATTGTTCAATTCAGTTCGATATTCCCATGAATTATGTGTATATTAAGAACAATATGTGTATATTGTTGCATACGCCAAAAAGATCAAAAATCATTTTCCGTAGTGGCTTCCATAACAAACTGAGTTTAATTAGAAACAATTTTAATAGAAAATTGACAAGTACAAAGGTCGGTGTCTGAATATTAGAAATCTGCAGTGTTTACTTTCTAATTCAATAAACTAAAGAATTGTGTTTGTGAACATATCGCTCATTTACAAGACTGATATAAACCAAAATTCGAGTATTTTGATCTGAGTACTAGAAAATGTGTTATATTAAAGTCAATCATATAGATTTTTGTTGTGAACGTCTAAACTAAAACCCTTGTTTGCACGTAGGTATATTTAATAAATACAAATTTAGTATAACATATTAACACCTGCCAAATTTGCCAAATCAATTTCAATTGATGAAGAACTAAATTAAAATAATTTTTTTGACTTTTTAACTCAATTCCCCTATAAATATTTATAATATACAAATATTTTATTGTATTTTTTATGAATACGTTTAATGAAACAAATTATAGTCCTGACATTTTTATACCCATTTTCAGAAACGATGTTCCACGAATATTATTTCCACTATTAAATCTCGTTTCAGCAGAACAGGCCATTTGATGATTTTAACACAGACTTGTCATAGGAGGGATGTCCCTTTTATTTCATTACAAATTCACTATATCCGAGGTCATTCTCAAGAAGTAATTTTTATGAAATACATCTAATTTGACATAAATAATATTAATAATCTATTTGCTGGGTTATTATTTCGAAATGTGGCTTGGAGTCATTAATTTTAAAGAAAGATTGAAATGAGAATCGTGGTTATCATAGAACCTAATCAATGTTGGGAGTGGTTTTAAAAACGACAACAAAATACATTGGTCTTACGAAGTCCAATTTAATTGGTTTTTTGTTCGAAATAAAATAAATTTTTTTTATCGAATAAAACATTATGACATTGGATTTTATGAGACCAATGAATTTGTGTATTATTTTCCAATTCCGATAATCATTTGATTGATTTAAAATACATTTTTATAAATTTTTAAAATCAGTACTATCATTTTATACATCTTTGTGTGTAAATATATTAAGAACTTTTAGAATAATTGATTTTAAAAAGCCAAACAATTAGCCAACTCATTAGTTTATCACTAAAAAATCGCATATCGTCGAATATAATTTTTCGTCGCCAAACACTTTAAAAAATCGCCCCGTTTGGCCAGAAAACGCCACATCTGACAGCCCTGCCTAAAACCTGCAAGTTCCGCCAAAGAGAAAACAATTTTAATTTCTCAATTTCGTTGTCTCCTGGAAACTTGGCAAGTAAGGGGACACAACTGTTCATACTGTTTTACTCAAAATGATTTTTTTAGTAAAATTTAAGTCTTGTAGTAAATGAGCAATATGCACATTGGGATGTCATTCTTTCTAGGATGCATATTAATCTACTAAATACGAGAAAATAAAAAAAATTTTGGAAAAGGGCATCTGTTCCCTACCAGCGATTGAAAATCTTGATCTCAGTACAACATGTTAAAAAATTGTTTGCAATCTTTTCAAAAAAATTCCGTTATTTTGTGGTCCTCAAAATCTAAAAAAATTCCAAAATTGACCAAACCAAATCCCTAACAATTTTTCAAATATTTTTCTGTGTAATCTTGACTTAATTTAGACACCTATATCGATATAAAGCTAAAATAATATACCTCTTAAACCCACTAAAAATCACTTTGTGGAACAAAGATACTGTAAAGAAATTATGCAATTACTTTTTCCACAATCAGATCGTGTTTCTCGTGTTCAGTACATTTATACATACATACGTATCGATTGAGAGGTATTCCTGCATGACTTTCTTATTAAAGCTGTTCTTCGGGTTTTAAACGATTAAAAGTTTATTTAATGTACATATATGTATATGAAGTCGTATATCTATTGTATATTTAATACAATAGTAAAACATATTTTTCGTACATATTTATGTACATGCCATACATGAAACACGGCGCAGCCTTAATAATATTCTTTCCATTAATTATGGTTTTTTTAAAGAAATTTTTTCTTAGATTATTTAAATTTTTGGCACAGTATACGGAGCCATTTTCATATTTCCGTTCTTCAGCGTATTTACTTTGAAAATCTCGCGATACAATTTGCGTACTTTGATTTTTTAAAAGTGATACTATTTGACCAAGTGTGTAAGTTTTTCCCCTTATTAAAACTATTTTTAGTTTATCAACAGTTTTAAGAAAAATTATCAATTTTACATACATATTATATTTACATACATATTATGTTGCAAACTGCAGGATATACCTTTCACAAGTTTGGGTTCAATAGATTTAACGATTTACCAAAATATTTTCGGATTGAAAAACTATGCAATAGTCTAATAAGTAATTTTTCAAAATACCGATGTTGAAACTGATATTTAAGCGAACATTTTATAAATTATCACAAATTGCCAAGAAAATCAATCAATCTCTCAATTTTTTATTTGGATTAAAAACAAAATTGAAAAATAAAATAAAAAAATTTAAGTGATACTGTAATTGTATAATATGTAGAAAATAATTATGAATGTAGTTTAAATAAATTTTTAGTTACTTAAGTGTTTATATTTATTAATTTTAATAAAAAATACATAAAAATAATTGATAATATAATACCAACAATTAAAAAAAAAAAACAAATGCGTTAGATTACGAAAAATATTATAATGTACATATATAATAATAATAATAAAAATAATATTTATTATAAACAAACAAATTAAATGAAATACAAAAAGTGAAAGAGCATTTTCATTTTACAACTTATCAAAAAGAAAAAAATTCAGCGGAAATACTTAATATAATTAAAGCAAAACGCATGAGACTACTTAATCAAATGCAGAGCGAAAATTTTAAACAAATTGTGTTCAAAACAAACAAAAAAACACAACCACAAAGACAACTAACTACAAAACTAATCAACTACCAGAAATGTGTGAAAAAGAATTTCAAACGTTTACTTTATTCTTCACAACCGTTGTTCGCTCGGAACGCGGCAGCATGAAAAAGTAAAGATACATTTTATATGAGATGAAACACTCGTAATGTGTCACTTCAAATAAGAAAATATTTGACATACGCTTAACTTAACACATTGTTTCTTCATTTGCTGGCTACTTTTTTTAATATACATATGTATATCTTAGATTTACACGATAATTTCTTGGGATCTCTCTGAGATGTAAATATTTAAATGCTTTTAATTTAGTTCAATATTGTTGTAAGTGTCAGAAACTTAAAGAATGAAAACATGTATGTATGTATGTATGTATTGCACAATTCAAGTTTACGGAAGGACCGTTTGCGTTAAGGTAGCGTTACAATGACCGATTCATTATCGCACAGACCAAACGGTTGAACGTAGAATCATAAAATGTTGACCGTAAATAGATCCACTGAATTGGTTTGAATAATGTCATTAATGTTTTTGGGACAGAAAGTACAACTATTCTTTAAGAAATAAGTGCAGATTTATAGTTGATATTTAACATGCAGGGTCATGCGGCGACTTTTTAAATTTTCTGTAATATAGAACAATATAAATATATTTCTAAACAAGTAACAGAACAAAAGGTCGTCATTAAAATTAAATTTAAACAAGTAAGAGTGCTACATTCGTCTGGGCCAAATCTTATATAACTTTTACTATAGATTTACATTTAAGAATTGTTTAATTTCTTCTTTAATTTTTCCAAAAAAAATGCATTTTGTTCATAAATGCTTTCCCATCCCGTTTAAAGATTTACGGTTGTATTTATAAAAGCTTATTTTAAGTTTATTAAACAATTTTAGGCAAAATTCAGTAAAATCGTATTCATAAACGTCAAAAAGCTTAAAACACCTTCACTAAACCATTAACAAATATAAGACTTTTACTATAGGCCTTCTTTAGTCCAATTATAAGTTGATTTTTAACAATTTTTTTCTCAGATAAAGCTTTTTTCGGTAATTTTAGGTCGACAGCGTTAACCCTGTGTACTCAGTTTGGACAATTTTTGCTGGGACCAATAGGTGAAAAGTTACACTAATTTGAATAAAACCCTGTATGACCAAAATGTCCAATTTTGACCCCCTCTAAGTCTGGCAGTTCTTGACCGATAGAGCTGAAAATTTGTGTCTGACATACTATCCAATAGTAATAACTTTAGTGCAAATTTCGTCGAAATCGATTTTTTGAGTTGGGTCACTTGACATAAAATTTCCCATATGTATTTATTTTTCTTACCCCCATTATCTCAATGTCTGGTTATATTTTATCATAAGGTTAAATTGACAGTTTTCATACAAAAATTATTTTAACCGGCAGAATATCTACCGGTTAAACGATAACCGGAGTTGGTGTTAACGGGGGTAAAAAGTTCGTTTTTATTGTGAAAAATCTATTATAAACAAAAATTAAGAAGACCGAATCAACGAATATTTTATCCTAAATGTACGCAACACTAACACATAAAATGACAGCCAAATTATACAGTGCTGCCAAGTTAGACATAAAACTGCACAATAGTTATTATAGGTTTATTATATTTTTATGAATATCAGAATTTTATGAATGGTTTTTAAGGCTAAACTGTGCTTAAACTATTGTGTGCATTAAAAGCAAAATAAGATTTTTTATAAATACAAGCGTTAAAATACTTACCCCCATATTCATAAAGAAATTAATAGTTTATTTTTATTTATTTTATTACACGCATTTTCGATACAAAATTCCTACAATAAACCATCAACAACTTTATTCAGCATTTATGAATATGGATGTTAAAATTCTTTCAAATACCTGCAAAATTCCTTCGGCAGTATGCGTTTATTTCCTATTTCGTTTACAAATGTGTGGCGTTAGTGCCTTATGGATTACAATTATCACACATGGTACAACTTAACAGCTCCGCCACAAACACATTCCTTCAAATTATCTTGCACAGCGTAAAATGTTTGGGGTCATGTGGCAACCAACGTCAGCAACAGGTCTCTGGTTTCCACATTCTCACTTTCATTTATACATATATACTACATATGTATGTATTTATTAGGGTGATCGAATCGATTTTTCAACCGGTTTTAAAACCGGTTTTTTCTGCTTTACCAGTCTCGGTTTTTTCTTAATGTTGATTTTTCGAATATCGAATAACCCGGTTTTTTCACTTTTTAAAAACCGGTTTCGAATACCTTTATTTGCATTGTATTCAAAGATTATTTAAATGAAATTTTTAAGTAAATAATAATACAGCCCGTCTAAATTTTAAAAATATTCGAGTCGAGTAACTAGCGTATATTTTTCTACAGCTCCTTTGGTTAAACTTTTTTGATTTTCCTAATTAAAAAAATTTATTTGTAAAATTAATAACTATTTGATAAAATTTTATCAATTTTAAGATTATATTCCAATTACAATAATTAATTTACGGCTGAAATTTTATGGAAGTGTTGGAATGCCCATAAAATATCCTAAACAGGGCTTTTAAAATAGCTAGGATTACATAGTACCTTATGTTTAACAGAAGTGTCCCACTTTTTTCCTAATTTTTTTATATTAAAGAAATAATGTAAATCAGACGACTAGATCTTAAGTTATAATCTTTTAAACTGTTAAAAATCATTTCGGGCCATGTTTTATTAATCAAATTTAAACATTAACATTAAGTTTTTCAAATTAAAATATATTTTTTTATTTATAATGAAAAACCGGTTAACCGGTTTTTTCTAAATTTGAAAAATATCAACCGGTTTTTTTAAAATGTCAACTATTCGAACTATTCGAAAACCGGTTTTTGGAAAATGTCGAATAATCGATCACCCTAGTATTTATGTACATTTGTGTATTTTTAATGAAGAATATTTAGTTCCCAATAACACTCATACCCTCATTTGTGGAATTATTATTTAATTATTAAATAGGAAAGAATGAGTGTTTGTTTGTATATATTTTTTTGGATAGAATAAGAAAATTAACGTACATACATATGTACATAAATATTACACATAATATCTATAAATGAAACTTACAAGAAGTGGCACTTGTAATAAAAGAAAGATGCAGTTGTATTTGTAGTTCATTTTTAGTTGAACTCGTGTTAATGTTTTGATTGTAATTAAATTTTTTTCTATAATTTGTGGATCTTTAATTCTATTAACCCGCATTTTCGTAATTCTATATTCATGACCTTTGATGTTTGCTTACATCGATGAATATATGACCATAGTGGACGTTAAACATTGAAAAGTGATTTTCCTTTTTAGGATTGTTATAAAACCATAAATTAATGTGATATTTTAAGTAGAATGCTGTATGAATATGCCCTTAAATTAGGAACAAAACTAATTAGAGCTTGTAGTGTTTCTTTAATTTTCACAATTATTATCATTGATCATAAAATATAATGAATAAATTGTTGGTTATTGTTGAGCAAAACTCATGAGTTTTATTCAAATGTGTTATATTAAAAGTGGTGCTTAGACTGACATTTAAATTCAATTCAATAATTAAATAACTAAATATTGAATGTGTAAACAAGAATATAAATTTATTATATTAAGTGAATTTAACTGAGTGTGTTGTCAGCTGGTTAAAATACTAAATTTGTCTTTTACATTAATTATAATTTATTCAAAAATATGTTGGAATTATGAAAATTCACACATGTATGTATGTATGTATGTATGTATGTATGTATGTATGTATGTATGTATGTATGTATGTATGTATGTATGTATGTATGTATGTATGTATGTATGTATGTATGTATGTATGTATGTATGTATGTATGTATGTATGTATGTATGTATGTATGTATGTTTCAACAAACTTTTTTGTAAAACACAATTCCTAACACGCAATTAAATAAAATGTTCTAACAAAACGACAAAGCCGAAAATTAAGTACTTCTATATCAGATTAAAAGGAAGTCACTATATAGTACTTCTAAGTAATGCAGACGTTAAATCATAGTCATTGAAAAGTGAGTGGTTATGCAAGTACAACCCATTACCGAGTTTTTGCTGGGTGTTTACACTTGAACAAATCGATACATATAGGGATCACTGGGGATAACTCTGTCTTTTTAAAAGGACTACAAAGTTTAAAGATAAAAGAAAAAAATTAAATATTTTTAGCGATTAAAAGCTGCTTTAAAATAATACTATTTATTTGGTAATTATTATTAACTCAAAATTTGCTGTACATTTTGCTTATTTGAGTATGTATGTCTTTTAAGGTAAAGTAAAAGAGGTGCAAATTTTAGATAATATAAGTTAGTATACAGATCATTTCTATATGTTGTTGGTTTAATGATATCAACAAAATTTATGAAAATGTTACCTGTTTTAATATAATTACTTTCTAATAAAATAAATTAGCTGGTGCTTTAAAAAGTCTAAGTAAGTAATAATTTTATGTGGTTATTGCGATTTTGTGAGGTTTAATTTTTTGGAGAAATTAAGTGATTGTAATATCAGTAGTAGGTATTATAAACTTCATCTGCTACGTATTTCAATTCTAGAGCATTTATGGTGGGGTCAATTATGGACCAATTCTCATAAAATTTTATAGTGAAATTTAGGTTCCTATAAAACTTGTTTGTGCCGAATTTCATTGCTATACAGATATTTTAAGCGTTAAAGTAATTATATGGTACGTAGGGTCAATTATGGACCGATTGTCAGAAAATGTAGTCGAGAGGTTTACGAGTGCATGGTGGTGTACTGGCATCACCACAGTAGAAATCAATAATATAACAATTACAAGAATCATCAGAAAAGTACCATCTCAATTTCACATGCCTTGAATTGTCAGAAAATTAAAAAATATAAATTAAAACATCAAATGAAAATTATCAGAAAATTTTTATTAAAAAAAAAAAAAAAAATTTAATAATTTGAATAAAAAGAACGCAAAGTAATTGAAAATAAAAAAGAGGACATAAAAGTGTGGAATACTGCTTGCGTGTGCCGTACAAGAAACATTTCATAAAATTTTTCGTGTTTTTTTCATTTTTTTCACTTTTTAGTCCTGTTATTCTAGTGTCAAATACCCTGGGTGGTTCGCTACCCTAAACAAAATTAATGTCAGAAGTATATTTTATTCCAATAAACGGATTCATACAAAATACAATAGAATATGTTTATATGTATTGTAACAAAAAAATTTTACAAATTATCACAAATTGTTTTTGTATTTCAATACAAATTTCAAACATTTTTGTGAAAATTAGTAACAATTTTAAGTTATTGAACAGACATATTATAAAATATTCAAACGGGAATTGACTTCAAAAGTCAAAAAATTATTTTAATTTAGTACTTCATCAATGGAAACTGGTTTGGCGTTTTTTTTTTTTTTTTTTTTTTTTTTTTTTTTTTTATAAAAATCAGTATTGGAATTGGCGATTTCTGATATATAATTTTGTAGAAAATAGTCTGACAACCCAGACAACAGGCGGCAGCAGAAAACAATGAGTCAAAAAACACACACGTTTATATGAGAATGATTATTTTGACAGCAACACAGCTATGTGCCGTTTTACACTGAGCAACTTTAGTTGAGCAAAATTTTGAATTTTGGGGAGAGAGAAGATGATAGAAATAAAATCTCCTTTGTCCTATCTTATGCAAAATCTAAAAGTTGTTCAGTGTGAACCGGCACTAAACAGCAGCAGGCGACAAATGAACAGTGCTGAACATAGAGAGAAATGCAACATTTTATTTAAGAGAAATTACATGAATATAATAATAAATGCATGAGGATTTATACAAATTAATTCATTTGTTTTTGTATTTTTCGAATTACAAAAATATTTTAAGTAAACAAATTTATTTTTGTTAAATCGAGATAAATAACACGGTCCACACTCAGCAACTTTTTTTCACACAAATTCAAAAGTCTACTCTGCAATTCCTTTTGTTTCTTATTCGTACAAAAACAAACATGGCAAAAAAAGAAAAATTGCCGAAATAGACTTGCTGCGTGTAAACGTAAAGAACAAGTTTAAAGAGAACAAGAAAAATTTCTGCAATAAAACTTAACTAATGTAATTTAACTGCTAACAGCATTTGTTGTCATGTTGCTCTCCTGTCGCATGTTGTCTATGTGTTTATTTCATACAAAAAATTCAACTAAAACTACTTTTACCGATTTTAATAATTTTAATATTCATAAACTACTTTGAAGCAAACCAATTGATAAAACCTTGTAATACCATAAAATATTTTGCATTTTATACTCTGAGTGCGACAATTAGATGTTGTCACAATTTGGTTGAATATTTTAAATTAATATAAACAGTCAGAAATTTATTCAAACGTGAATAGGCATTACGGTACATTAAAATTTTTTTAGGTACTTTATTTAAAAGACATTAATTATTTGTACTCTATCACGGGAAAATTACTTCGGAACAAACTATGAAAGATCTTGGTCAGATGCTACGCCTCATTTTACGCATTTAAGATTTACAAAACCTATTGAACTGATTTTAATTTGGCGTTATTGGTTACCAGACATTAAAAAAAAATGCTTTTTAATCACGGACTTAATTTATTTGAAAATCTCTTTATAATGGAGGTGCAACGCACACTATTGCAAGTTAACACATGTACTCCAAATCTTTATATGGACTTTAATGTTGCCCGTGAAAAAATTGAAGATTCTAACTCTAATGACTTCCCACTTGATAGTCCCATAATGGGATGCGAGTGGGATATCTATCAAAAAAAAAAAATATTTTTTAACTCAAGAATAAGATTTTTTTCAATATTTGGCACTTAATTTTCCCTATTTTTTTTCAAAATGGACGATTTGGTTTTTGAGTTGAAATATTATTTTTTTCACATACGCCTCTTGCATCCCACAAAGTGACCACAATGCTCTTGCAAGAAATGCTTTCTTTTGAGCAAAAAAAAAAAAAAAAAAAAAAACAAAAACGTAAAAAAAGTGCAAAATATTGATAAAAATCTTATTCTTGAGTTAAAAAATATTTTTTTGATAGATATCCCACTTGCATCCCATTATGGGACTATAAAGCTCTTAAAGGAAATTGTATAAGCTTTCTTTTGAGCAAAAAACGGGCACATTTGAAAAAAAATTAAAATATAAAATAAAAAAGCATAAAAAATAACTATCTGACCTCATTTGGACAATTAAAAACAAATATTTTTTTTGAAAACAATAAAGAAATAGCTATCTAACCTCCTTTGGATAATTTTTGCCCATAGCTGAAAAGTTACACTCATTTGAATAAAACCCTGTATGACTAAAATGCCAACTTTGACCCCCTTCTAACTCCGGTAGTTCTGGACCGATAGCTCTGAAAATTTGTGTCTGGCGTACTGTCTAGTACTAACCTTGGTGCAAATTTCGTCAAAGACCAAGATTAATAAAACTAACATTAGATAAATTTTTAATAAGTAAAACCGGATAACTACTTAGTTATATGAAATTAAATGTACTGTTTTACCATTGCTAAAGCTAGAATACTCATAACTAAATACAAAAAACTAGACCAGAATAATAATAAATATTAAAAATCCCCAAAAATAAGGGAGCGTATATTGGATTTGTGCTGATGTTTGTAATGTATTACATTTTACCCAAGGACGAACACTATTGATTTTGGTTGATGTTAGACCATTATTTTACCTAGCCCCCACCGTTCATCCGGGCCCCTAAAGTGAATCTCACTTGAGTCAATCATTATGCCAAATATACTGTATCCTCTCAAAAATAGGCACAACTACGTGAATCTCAACTGATTTGAAGTTTCTCAACGAATTTAGAAAGCAGAAGTTGAGACCTTTATAATTTATATAGGAACCTTACTATTTATTATTATAACGCAACTTTTCGTTTTAAAATCCATTAGCATAAGTAAAAAAAAACTAATATTTTAACTCAAAATCTTTGCTCTTTAAGGAAATGGTCTAAGCTTTCTGTTGAGCAAAAAAGGAAAAAAGTAGTAGATTTAAAAAGAAAAGGAAAATGAAGTGCGAAATATTGAAAAAATCTTATTCTTGATTTAAAAAATATTTTTTTGATATCCGACTAGCATCCCATTAAGCAACTATGAAGCCCTTAAAGAAAATTATTTAAGCTTTTTTCTGAGCAAAAAACAGGACCCATTTGAAAAAAATATATTTAAAAAAATTATTTTTTTTTTGGAAACAGTGAAGAAATATTAAAAAAATTAAAATAAAATCTTTATAATTAGCTCTTATGTCCTTATAAAAGGACTTCAAAGGACTTACAATTTCAAATATAAATTTTAAATATAAATAAAAAAATAAAAAATTGTAAAATTTGTACGAAAGTAAAATAGCCCAGGAAAAAAAGGGTTTTGCTGCGGAATTTTAGATAGCTAAATAAAAATTGCCACACAGCTTCTCCTTAGCATATCATGTGCGCTACGCGAGGTATTGGAGGTCAAATGTTACAGAAATCAGTTTTTAGCGAATATCTCGCTTGTATTCAAATCTTAATATTTTTAACGGCAATACAGATAATGTCGCATTCTAACTTTCCAATATTAGCTAAAAATACATAATTAATTTCTACTATATCCCATATCACAGCATCACTCTCTGGCCCATAGTGCAATGTCAGTCTATCCGAAATTTCCGATGGGGTCACAGGTCACAATTATGAATATAATTTGAAAAAAATTAGTCGACATAGGCCCATTATTATAACATGCCAATAACTAAAGTTAGGAAGTTATCGTACAGATAGTTGTTTTTCGTTATTACAAGTCAACTTCAGGTAGGATAGGCTAACGGGAAGATCAACTTTAACTTTTAACGTAAGCTTTAGGAATTTTTTTTAAATATGAATGAAAAATAAATTCAGTGTCATTTTTCATATGAAAAATATTATTAACGGCTAAAAGTATGCTACGGTTTTTGTATAATAAAAAATTATGTTGTAATAATGAAAATATTTAAAATATGATGATGAAGCCTATTGAAAATGGTTAAAATCGGTCCATTATTTCACCTAGCCCCCATAAAACAGAACCACCCGAAAAGGGCTTCTGAGCTCATAATTATGTTAAATATATCGATAATAAGCGGCACAACTAAGTTCTATACAAGTCTTGATGACTTTGCCAAATTTCATAAAGATATGGCCTCATTTGACCCTAGCTCCCATGCAAAGACCCCTTCAGAAAATTACTTGAATGTCCAAAATTAACTTATAAATACAAATATCGCAATGAAATTCAGCACAAATAAATATTATATATGTAAATATATTTGCCCCTACCCCTCATATAAAGCCTCTTTTAGAAAATTAGTTGTTCATCCATAAATTGCTTAAATGTATCGGAACAAGGTAATAATAATAATTCATTATGAAAAATAAATCACATTTAATATTCATAACTGGTGTAGGGTATCATATGGTAGGTCACACCCGACTATACTTTCTTACTTGTTAAATATGATTTTATTTAAACATTATGTGGAATTTTTCTTTGATTCCGTTATATGTATTTAAATTTTTTTAACGAAAAATGTATTATCTGAAAGAGAGTTCATATGTGGGTGGGTGTCATTATCCGATCCTCATAAAATTTGGTGAGAGGAAGTATTTTTATATACATAACTTATATTTATTTCGAATTTTGTCGTTTAGTAATGTTTTTAAGTAAATTATGGACGTTAATGACATTTTCTGAAAGATATTTTGTATGGGGGCTAGGGTGAGAGATATGCGTGCAAAATTTCGTCAAGTTATTTGTTTATATGGACACACAGATGGACAGACTCAGGATGTGATTCTGGACCGATAATTTACGTTAAAATCATCAGCACAAACGCATAATACCTTACCCACTGTAGTGGCGTAAGTTTTAAAAACTAACTAAAACTATGTAAAATTTAACTTTATAGTTTTAGAGATGGAACCTAGTAGGTATTTTGTTGCTAAATATTTTTTTTATTTATTTATGTAAATATCAAATTTATTTTTGCTAAAAAAATTTAAAATATGCAATAAAGATTTTAAAAATTTGCAAAATATATGTAATTTAAAGCAAATATAGAACTTAGAACGCGTGGTGTGGACTCCCAGCTTTACAATTTTCGTTATTTTAACAAATTTTCCATTATAATGGTAAAGTGCTCCATCAAACGGTAATTTTTTGCATATGCATATATATGTATGTATGTATGTATGTATGTATGTATGTATGTATGTATGTATGTATGTATGTATGTATGTATGTATGTATGTATGTATGTATGTATGTATGTATGTATGTATGTATGTATGTACGTATGTAGGTATATATGTATGTATGTACATCTGAGTATTTTTCTATAAGAATAAAAAAAACACGGCTTGTAAAACTTAAACTGAAACTTAAAGGCACCTAACAAATATTTGTTGAAAAAGACGTAACTAATGTAACCCCCATTTTCTCAATGTCTGATTAATTTTTATCCTAACGATAAATTGACAGTTTTCATACAAAAATTATTTTAACCGGCATTATATCTACCGGTTAAACGATAATCGGTGGTTGAGATAATAATAAATAATAAATAATTTTTGTTTTCGTCAAATATTATAATAGGTGTAAACGTACCTTAAGAAATGACGACTATACATACATATATTGATGCAAATGGCCCCCCGGAAACAGTTTTAAGTTTCGAGTATAGTGATGAAATTCGACATAGAAAAGTTTTATACAAACCAAAATCTTTCCACAAAATTTTGTGAGAACCATAATTAACCCTACCGCCTCTTCCGAAAATAACTTTAACGCTCATTAAGAGTACAACGATGAAATTCGACACAAGTTAGAGTGACATGACATCACAAAGACATGTTTTATACGAATCGCGATGAAATTCGACATAACCAAATTTTAAATGAACGAATCCCTTTCAGAAAATAACTTGAAACCTCAATACTGAATTAGAAATACCATGAACATAACACTCTTCTTGCTTAAATTTTAACATGATCAAAATTTATTAAATTTAGACAGTGGGTTAAATGCAAATTATTGATAGCTGTGTTTTATTTCTACCATTGGGTATTAACGTTCACAGTTAGCAACAAAATCAACTAAATATTGAAAATATATACATATGTATTATTTTTTTTAAATAATGATGTTGCAGATCAATACATATTTTAAATTCGTGAATTGTACTGTTTTTTTTTAATTTTTGTTAGCCCAGATTTAGACTCGACAAGATATTTCTGTTTTTAAAACTTGCGCAAGTAAAATTGCCGAGTCCAAATCGGAGCTTATTTTGTTTGCTGCCTCAACAAATTGCAATACGAATAATTGTTACGTCCCTAATTCATAAGCTTTTTTCACGAATAAATTCATTTGACTTTAAGATTTGTTTTGCTTTAATGTTTTTAGTATCTGGTTTGCTGGCAACACAATTCCATTCAACATGCCAATTATGGTCTCATTATCCAATCAGAGTAAATTTATTTGTTTGTCCAACAGTCCAAGTAATAGACGTATTTTTTTCAGCCATCCATCTATCTCAATTGCAAACATTTTAAATCAACAAGAAAAAATAAAAAGTAAATCACAATTTGGAAGTATGCATCAAAATTATTAGATCATTGTAAGCAATCGTTATTTTAAGTAGATCAGTTTATTTATATTTTTATTGTTTGTAGAGAGAGGTTCTTGAATGTCATGTGGAAAAATTACTTCAAAATACATACATATTTGATTAGTTAGTCAATTGCTTAAGTGAATAAAATATGATTTGTTTGCATGTGGGCAGATTTAAGTTTATGAAATTGAGTGAAAGTGAGTCTAATAACAAGTTAGAGTGATATATTTGAATCTTAAATATCCTCTACCTTAAACTGGTTGGATAAATGATCAAATTCAACATTTCCTTAAATTCAATACATTTTAACAATACATTAAGCTGGAGGTCCACACACACATGCCTTCTTTGCATCCTACGCATCAAGTTACATGCTACGCTTCTGAAGCGTCAATTTTTTGCTTTATTACAAAGAACTTCTTCAAAATTGATAAATTTTGATTTGTTCCCAGCAGTTCGACGGGACAGTCCCGAACTGACCACTTAACCTACCACTTGTGGTGGCCCCTAGCCACCTGACTACCCAGGTGACCAACCATTTTAACATGGGCTTGTCCTACGAGGAAGTCAATCGTCACTCTACACCCTACAAAGATACAGTAAAGAGACGATTGCCTCCGCTCTCGCTTACAAAGGATACACTAAAGTGACGACTGTCTTCATTCTCGTTTACAAAGAGTTTATTTGTGACGAAAGACCAAAAACATACGAATTGGAGGTGGTAAGATATTAATGGAACTAAAATTTAAAAATTTCAAGTGTCTACTCTCTAGAATATTATGGGACAATAATGTGACGATTGACCCGAAAGATATAAATTTGAGTCAACCAGATAGTGGCACATTAGTAGAAAATAACAATCATTTCTCCAAAAGATGGGTAAAATAACTACTTTCGGAAGTACAGCAAAAAAAAAAACAACTTTTAAGAGTATAATCTCTAGGTTACTTGAGGACAGTAAAGAGACGACCGTCTCCGCTCCCGCTTACAAAGAGGACACTAAAGTGATGACTGTCTTCATTCTCGATTACAAAGGGTACATTCGTGACGAATGACCCAAAACATACGAATTACGATCATCCAGGTGGTTAACTATTAGTGGAAATTACTGTCTTTTTCGTATGCATGGACTCTTTGTCGAACTGCTGGGTTTTTCTACGAATGAGAAGAATAACAAAACAAAAGAATTTTCCGAGTACGAGAGGGAGATATTTCTTTCTCTCTCTCACAAAATCAAAAGTTTCCTAGTGTATACGCTACTATGCTGTGAAATGTAACTCACACTGTAGCCCCGGATGCAGCTCAAGCGTTTGAGGGGGTATATATTTTGAAAGTGACGAGTTTACTAGATTATGATGATTTAATTTAATCAAAAAAGAAACGAAAAAACGGGCTGTATTATTATTTACTTTCTAATTTAAGTATTCGTTGAATACAAAGCAAATAAAAGTATTCGAAACTGTTTTTTAAGTAAAAACCGGGTTATTCGAAAAATCTACATTTAGTAATAACCGACAGTAATAAAACAGAAAAAAGCGGTTAAAACCCCCAGTCGATCACCATAGTAATTTCGTAACATGTTTAAAGACGAATTAAATATTTTATATGAACTTCTTTTTGTACCCCAGCCTGTTTAAAAAAAAATCGATTTTGACGAAATTTGCACTAAGGTTAGTACTATTGGATAGTAGGTCAGACATATTTTCAGCTCCATTGATTAAGAACTGATTAGAGGGGGTCAAAGTTGGACATTTTGGTCATACAGGGTTTTATTCAAATGAGTGTAACTTTTCACCTATAGGTCCTTTCCAAAAAAAATTATTTTTTTTTTACTTTATTTTAAATTGGGCCCTTTTTTCTTAGTTTTTGGTTAATAGAAAGCTTATACAATTTCCTTGAAGGGCTTTATAGTCCCATAATAGGATGCGAATGGGATATCTTTCAAAAAAATTATTCTTTAACTCAACAATAATTTTTTTTCAATATTTGGTTTTTAATTTTCCCCTATTTTTTCAAAATGTACGTTTTTGTTGTATTTTTTTTTTGCTCAAAATTTTATTTAAGAGCTTTGTTGTCACTTAGTGGGATATAATGAAAATTTGTGTCTGGAATACTATCCCATAGTTCTAACCTTGGTGCAAATTTCATCCAAATCGGAAGACATCGATTTTTATAGTTGGGTCACTTGGCACGAAATTCCCAATATATAAAGCAGTACAAAAATACTGTATGAGAAATTACTGAGTATGGCTACCAATCGAGATTGATTTTTAGAAATTCAGGGATTCGGGATTAATTATAAAACCCGAAATCCCAATTTCGGGATTTCTAAATCCCGGAAAATATAAAATAACTTTAAACATTTTTTTATAATTTACGGAAAATAAATCAGATTTTTTATTTCATATTAATACACTTAGGGCGGGTTTCTTACTACTCAGTTAAACCAGGCTTAACTTGCTGTTAGATTAAACTCGGAACAAATTTAGGCGGACTTTAACCGAGGATTTTGTTTTTTAGTTATGGATTTAAGTTCAGTTAACACGGTTTTATTCAAATGAGTGTAACTTTTCACCTATAGGTCCTTTCCAAAAAAAATTAATTTTTTTTTACTTTTTTTTTTTTTTAAATTGGGCCCTTTTTTCTTAGTTTTTGGTTAATAGAAAGCTTATACAATTTCCTTGAAGGGCTTTATAGTCCCATAATGGGATGCGAATGGGATATCTTTCAAAAAAAATATTCTTTAACTCAAGAACAATTTTTTTCAATATTTGGTTTTTAATTTTCCCCTATTTTTTCAAAATGTACGTTTTTGTTGTATTTTTTTTTTTTTGCTCAAAATTTTCTTTAAGAGCTTTGTTGTCACTTAGTGGGATATAATGAAAATTTGTGTCTGGAATACTATCATAGTTCTAACCTTGGTGCAAATTTCATCCAAATCGGAAGACATCGATTTTTATAGTTGGGTCACTTGACACGAAATTCCCAATATATAAAGCAGTACAAAAATACTGTATGAGAAATTACTGAATATAGATACCAATCGAGATTGATTTTTAGAAATTCAGGGATTCGGGATTTATTATAAAACCCGAAATCCCAATTTCGGGATTTCTAAATCCTGGAAAATATAAAATAACTTTAAACATTTTTTTATAATTTACGGAAAATAAATCAGATTTTTTATTTCATATTAATACACTTAGGGCGGGTTTCTTACTACTCAGTTAAACTAGGCTTAACTTGCTGTTAGATTAAACTCGGAACAAATTTAGGCGGACTTTAACCGATGATTTTGTTTTTCAGTTATGGATTTAAGTTCAGTTAACTTTGCTAGTATTGCCAACTTTTCAATTAAAAACATAAACAATGAACAGCTGTTTTTTTGCAAATAATACTAAAATGAAAAATTTTGGAAATATGTTAAATAAACACTTAAAACAATAATAAATAAAACAAAACAAATCAGAAAACTTGCAATTTACTTAAAATATTAAGTTTTTGTTCTTCCGAATCATTGTTTTATTGTTTTTGTTAATTGTGTCTTCTCACTTATAACTTAAGTTTAATTGGCCAATAACACTCAGTTAAACCAAGATAAAAAGTAACGTTCCTGTTTACTGAAAAACACAAAACATATATTAAACTAGGTTTAAACAAAGAATGTAGATTATCTTTATCTGAAAAACCCGCCCTTAGTATGTAGTATGTATTACTAATACAGAAAGCTTTCCAATAAGCGTTTTGTGCTTGTGAGCAAAAGCCGCCAAAGTTATAACGGTTTAAAGTTAAAAGTTTATAAAAATTCCCAAACGAAGGACCCGAAATACAAATTAATTTAACCCAAATATTTTAAATATTCGTGAATAAATTCGCTTTTTAAGAGTTTTTTTCAACCTCTTCAAAAAATATTTTTTTATAAAACTAAGTACACATTTTTTATAGACTATTTAACATGATGAATTAATACGTTAATTTACAATCATTAACTGAAAAAATTATGCATTTATCAATGATAAATTAAAAATTATGAGGTTTTAATTTATTTATGCATATATATTTAAATTGCATTAAATCCAATTTTTTTGAACGGATTTTTTGAAGATGCTATAGACCTCATTAATAGCAACCTAAAAGAATATAATTTTATTAGTTTTAATTAGCTGGATTAATTAGATGTGCTTCATTAGTTTTTCTTGAAAGAAAAACACTGCGTTTTCTGCACATGAGAAACTTTGATGCAAATATTTCTGTGGTTATCCAATAACTGCTTGTTTATAATAACCTTCTGCTTTCATTTCTGAATTTAATTGAGTATATAATATAAAAACCGTTAATATGAAAATCTATATTAAGTTTGGAAATAAATTTCATACAGATGATTGAATTTTTTCCATGCATTTATTTAATGCAAAATCGCACTTTTTCTAACGGCTTATATATTTTGGTATAAGCTTCTTTGTCACCTACCGATTAATGTAAAGTGTTACCAGTTTTAGTTAGCGGTTTAAGTGGGCTTCGTCGAATTATCTTGTTACACAAGAAACACTGCGTTTTCGGCGAAAGAGAAATTTTAATGAAATTTCTTTTGCAGTTAACATATCCCTACTTATCTACAATTAACTGCTTTTTTAATTTTTAATGAATTATTAATCCAAAAAACCATTAAAATAAACCCCTGTTCGGTGCCGGTTCACACAGGGAAACTTTTTTTGGGAAACTTTTGATTTTGTGTGTGAGAGAAAGAGATGGTTGATATTTCTTTCTCTTTTTGTTTATAATGCAAAAATTCGCTAAAGTAAAAAAATGAAAAACTCGCAATTTTTTTTTAATTCGCTGTAACATCTTTGCTTGCTAATATTTATCGCGGTTTTCTGATTTCAACATGTAATTAAGTATTTCGATCACGCGATATTTTCGTTTTATTGAAGTTACGCTTTTAGTGTGCTTTGAAACTTTTACGCTTATTTTTGCAATATTTACGCTTCTCCCACAGTGATATCTTCTAGAGCACATTATATACATACATTAAACGACGCGTAATTACATTGTCTACTTTTTCTCATTTCTAACTTTTGCATAACCAAATATTTTATCCAAAAAACTGCAAATTTTGTAAAATTGTATATATTTGGTTTTAAAACTTAGCGACAACGTAATTCTTTACTTATAATTGGCACAACAATTAAATATGGACAAGTATATACAGCCTACATTAGTAGGCATTTGTGAGCCGCCCTCATAATATTCAAAAGTTGTAAACAAAACTGGTTTCAATCAGATTTTTCAGAAATTTAAACTTTAACTTAAAGTGTATATAGCTATATAATTTTGTCATCATATAACTACTTTTTGGTCGATCATTCATGTACTAAATATGAAATATATTTTTGCTAGAAGTGTATCCAACCCTCATTAACAGTATTGAATAAATATGTCATAAGCTTCGCAAATATTATCCGAAAGTTATAAAAAAAATGTTGAAAATTTGATACTTTTTCAAAAGTTTTTGAACTTTAAACGCATACAACTTTCAGATGGAGCTACCTATGGCCTTAAAAATATGTAGTCTTATACTTTCAAATATTGTAAGTACAATACTATTAAAAGTTTATTAAAAAAGTATTATTTGAAAAAATGTTTGAGATTTAAGTTTGGTCCCATAAGGGTTAAGCAAAATAGTGAATTACTCGAAATTGTGACGTGATAGGAAGAAATCGAAAGCAGGCATAGATTCAGTGTGGCAATATCTTAAATTCTATAACATAGTTTTTCATAGGAGGATTTCAGTGCAGACCAGTGTAATTTAGAAGACCAAAAATCTAGAAAGCTAGAAGGGTTTTTATTTATTTAGTCTTCTCTTCAGACCTTCTCTTTCAATTTTATATAAAAATTTTATAAGCGATACCTACCCTTATAAATGTTGGTAGAGGAATTTACGTATACATTAAAGTTATTTATGCAAAATTTTATAGTGATACTAATGAATTATTGACTTATTTATAAGCGATACCTATCCGTATATATGTTGGTAGAGGAATTTACGTATACATTAAAGTTATTTATGCTAAATTTTATAGTGATACTAATGAATTATTGACCTTCAAGTCATTTTCTGAAGTGGTTTTTTCAGATTTTCAGAATTCGATCTATGTAAGAATTTTATTTCAAAATTTCACAACTAATTTTCTACCCGATCTTGTGCTAGCTATTAAATTTAGTATTAAGTCCATCAATATACGTGTAATTACATATTGATATATAACACATTATGGATTAAGACTTTATTGAAGAAATATGTATTTCAGTTAAATTCAAATACACAATTTCATGTATTTGATGTCGTGCTTTCTTTGTAGGTTTTGAATGTTGTTTTTTACATTATCAAGTCATGATTTTGAATTTGGAATTTTATCTAGATTAAATTTTGAAATTTACCCCCATTTTCACCACCTTGACTTGGTGAAAATTAATAAGGTATATGACACAGAAAAAAATATGCACATTTTTTTTCTTAACAATCGTTTGCTTAAATTTAATTTCGATTTTTATAAAAAATTTTATTTGGTTTTATAACGAATTTGTTTGATTTTCACGCAGAAGGAAAATATTTTCTAACAAACACTTTATTGAAATAAATTAAATTTTCAGTAAATATTTTTACTGGTTCAATAAATGTTTTTGTTTGAGTTTTATTTATATGTCAGCATATGGAATATAACAATTGTCCAATTCACAAGCCTCGTGTATCTACGTATCGTGTGTATTTTAGTATTAGTTAACACTTGTGTATAAATGTTGTTGGTAATTTCAATTAAAAAAGCTCGTATAACTTTACGTTTGTTTTTCATATGTTTATTTATTTCGTATTCAATGTCAAACTATCATTCTCATGTGAATGCCCAATTTTAAAGAAGATAAAACATCATATCATAAAGTAAACATTTAAGAAAGTGCTTTAAAGTGAAATAAAATGAAAAATAATTCATATTTGTGCTATAATTAATTTAGTTTTCAATGTAATTGTATTTTTATAAATATTGAAGATGTTTTTCTTTCTTTTTTACAATATGGCTTTTTACAATACAATTGGCTGTTCACAAGCAGATATCGGAATTCTGTATTTTAATAAACGATACAAAATACAAAGACCAGTTGTGAATTGGACAATTAAAACTAGTTTTGGAATGTACTAAAATGAATTCATATAATTCTTACTTGGTTTATAACATTTAATGTATTAGTGTTTCAGTTTTCACAGTACAAATAATAGCTTCTAGAATGTGAAATAAATTTGTTGTAAGTATATACCTAAGTACTTTTTTCTACAAATTTTAATTTTATAGAATTAGTAAAATTTTTGTTAAAATTCAATATATATTTTTTAACAAAATTTTTATAGATTCAATAAGGAATTTTGTGTATTATTATTGTCAAAATACAATAAATAATTTATCTGTTTCAGATAAAATAATTGCTTGAATTTCAGTACAAATACAAATAATTTGCGTTATTGTTTAAGTAAAATAATTGTTTGGAAATGTTGCGAATATTTATTAATGTTTTTCGTAAATAGTATATTATTCTAATAAGAAAAATCCTGAAATTTTTTCAATAAAGAATTTACGAATTTGAGTACTTGATTTTACGAATTTCGTGATAGGTCCTATTTTAGTTAAAAAATACTTGGCTTTATGAATTTTTTGTTTGATTTTGAATTTCATTTTTTTCTGTGGATGTATTAATTTCGGTTAATGCATTAAACTTTTGGGAAAAATTATACAAATTTTAAATATTTTGGACTATCAAAGACCTTTTACATGATATCTTATCTTAGAATGAACCAAACTTTCATTTTCGTTGGGAACACCAGTACCTTATTTTTTCTCCATATAAACGGGGCCTCCCTAATATATAATGTATTTATGTTGGTAGAGAGTGACTGGTGATCATTTTAGTTGCGGCTTGTTGAAGAATTTTGTACATTGTAATTTGGCGTAACATTGTGTTTCTTTTTCATTTCTACAAATATTCTTTTGTTCTCCTAAAACCCTAAATTTATTTTTTCAACATTTCTTTAACACATTTCCATAATTTGTATGCTTGGGTGTATTTAAGTATTTTTATTTTTTATTGTAACAGTTTAGTTTAGTGAATTGTTTTCATAAAGATGTTATTGTTGTTTAATATGAATTTTCTGTTTGATTCTTATTTATGCTGATTAAAATTTATGAATTGTATGAGTTTTTTTTAACAAAAACGAAGAAAAACACCATTAGTTGGCAGTTTTGTGGTTTTGTTTTTAATTTTTCCCTTAATTCATTATTTAGGCGAAACGGATTCCATTGTTGTCAATGGCGTGGCAAGTGTTAGCGTAAGTTGGTATTGCCGCACTAAATGTGTTTGCCGCAACATTTAATGAATGATCAGAAACAAATGGGTGGTTTTATTATTTTAGCAGCTTTTAAAGAAATTTCTAATAACAATTGTTTTCACTTATTCAGTCAATATAGTGATTAAAGCGAGGAAAGGTGTTACATATTTGTAAAATATTTACTGTGGATGTCCAGCAGTACGAAATTCCAATAATATGAAATGCAGAATTTTTGTATTAGATGAATGAAAACATATGTATTTTTTCAGTTCTTTTGTACGAAGGATCATGGCTGTCAGATGTTGCGATTTCTCGCCAAACTTTGCGATATTTTACGGTGTTTAGCGACGAAAAATTGCGTTTGGCGAAATGACAAATGATGGGGGTATATTGATTTTGTTATTATAACACATTGAAATATTGGTCGTAGAACCACAAAATTAAATATGAATATTCGGGGGCCTTTTTATATTCTTAGATGATCTAGCCATGTCCGTCCGTCTGTCTGTTGAAAGCACGATTTTTTATTGATGTTTGTTTGGTATTGCAAATGGGCAATATCGGTTGACGCTTTGAACGCCCACACAAGTGGTCCCTTGGAATACAGTTTAAACAACCATAACTGTCTTAAAATACCAGTATAGTGACGAAATTCGATATAAATTCCTCAGTAATCGGTATCAATATACTTAATCGATATATTAATTAATAAAATATCAAAAAATTCGTATCTTATAAAAATAATATAATTATAAGAAATTTAGTGCTATTAAATATAAAGCTTATTTAGCCCTGTGACAAAAATGTGTAATTTAGCTAAACTTTAATGATTTGTTAACAAGGTAGAGAGAGCATTTTGTAAAAGTACTCGTAACGACCGTCACAGGACATAATTCCATTACTGTATGTACATCGAAAAGTATGCATATCACTTTTAATTTTTTTAATACAAAATCGGATATAAAGAAGCATATATAGTAGCATATAAGCGAATCTGATTGTCAAAGACCTAAGCACCATGTCAAAGAAATACTTTTTTCGTTTACAATACGAAAATTTACAACTTTTCTCAAGTAAATATAGAAAAATTTACAAGAAGAAAATTTTAAGTTTTGTGCGTTTAGTTCTCTCAAGTGTGTTTAATTCTCTCAGAACTCGTCTATGTGAAGAGAATAAAAAAATTTGTTTGACAGCCGCTTCAGTTTCGCCTACTATATGCAAAGAAGTGTCATTGTTTGACCCACGATATTTACATGGAGAAAACGAAAGAAAAGATTTTTGAACTAAAATGACTCGAGAAAAAGGTTTTTGTTATTCGAACACTACTTTATACTATGTTGTGATAGGTTATTACCCTAATGTACATACATATGTATGTACCCAGGAAAAATTCACTTAAAGAAGTACTTGCAATTGCGCTTACAAAGATGTTGTTTTCTTTTTTATAAAGCACAATTTTTAACTCGCAATCGAATGAAATGTGCAAACAAAATGACAAAAAATTAAAAAAAAAAAAAAAAAATTCGGCTATCTGAACTCCTTTGGACAAATTTTCCTAGGACCAATAGGTGAAAAGTTACACTCATTTGAATAAAATCCCGTATGACCAACTTTGACACCGTCTAAGTCCTTGACCGATAGAGCTGACCGATAGAGCTGAAAATTTATGTCTGGAATATTACCTTATAATTATTTCTTACGAAACTATCGACAAAAAATTAATCATCGCTGTTCTCGTATTTTTAAGGCAGTAATGAGCGTTAAGCTACGTTCACGCCTATCAAATATTTGACGAAAAAGAAGAACAAGATTGAAAATAAATGGTCAATTCAGTTCGCTACCAGCTCATGGTTTGTGAACACCGATTTAATACCATCCCAGGAAAAACTTACATTGAAAAGTAATGAGTTAAAAAGCTAATACATCTTCATTAGCATTTTAAGTCATTATTTTAACACGGTGATGTCATTGGAGGCAAGTACTTGTACGCTCGCTTACAAATAGAAGTACTTGCAATTTCTCTTGCAAAGAAGTGGTTTAGTAAGTAGTTTTATTTGTATACCCTTCACCATCGTGAGAAGGTTATATATAAGTTTGTCATTCCGTTTGTAATTTCCAAAATATAATTTTCCGACCCCATAAAGTATATATGTATATTCTGAATCCTTATAGATAGCGGAGTCGATTAAGTCATGTCCGTCTGTCTGTCTGTTGAAATCAGCTTTCTGAAGACGCCAGATATCTTCGGGATCCAAATCTTCAATAATTCTATCAGACATGCTTTCGAGAAGTTTCCTATTTAAAATCAGCAAAATCCGTTCATAAACAACGGAGATATAAGCAAAAATCCGAGACAACCTCTGAAAATTTCATAAAAAATAAACAACAACAACACTGCTTATTCATTGCCTTTGTATTTTGTTTTTTTGAGTATTTCGTTTCGTATGTTTCGTATGGCTGTGTCAGGGTGCACTTATAAGGTGAAGTCAATTCTACAAAAACAACAAAAGTAGATACTTCTGTCAAAAAATGTACATGTTGCCACCGTGTTTTTTTAATTTACCTACAAAAAGACAATCCAAAAAGACATGCTTAAAAATCTCTTCACGTAAAGTAAATATGTATTATAAGATAAAATTTTTTACAAATTATACATGAATTGAAAAATAAGGGTAAGCCCCCTTATTAACAAACAAAATTTTTATTTTATAAACGGTATTTTGTATGGAAATTTTGTTTTATAAACCTTTAATAAAATAAAATGTTGTTTGTGAATAAGGGGGTTAGAATATTATTTATTATTTACTTAATAAAAAAGTAAATAAATTATCAATTAAAATAACAAAAAATTAGTATTAGATTACAAAATTGTAAGTATGTAGTAGCAAAAATACAAATTATATACATATTATTTTTTATCAAATAAAAAAAATGAGTGATCAACTGTTGAATTGACTTCACCTTATGAGTGCACCCTGGGCTGTGTGTTTCATTGCCTTGTGTTTATTGTTTTTGTTTTCTTGGTGTATTGAATTTCGTATGTCTGTTGGTTGTCATTGCGTTGTGTATTTTGTTTTTGTTTTTTTCTGTATTTCGTTTCGTTTGTTTGGATGTCTGTTGGTTACTTACTGCCTTGTGTGTTTATTTCGTTTAGCGTTGTTGTTGTTCATTATGTTTTGCTATTGCTTTAATAATGATATAGTCGGGAAAATGAATTTTTAAAATTTAAATACACTATGGTGAAGGGTGTATAAGATTCGGCACAGCCGAATATAGCACTCTTACTTGTTTAATAATAAAAACAGCCAGCTAGAATACGAACCAGGGATCAGGGCTGCCAGAGTGTATAATAATAATCTTGGGTGCCCCGGTAGGCTAGTTGGTAGTGTGCTAGCCTGTTCGTCTGAGGGTTGTGGGTTCGATTCCCAGCAGAGATCCTGGTCTGCTACACTACAACGGTCGTATGGTTATCGTCACCCTGCTCGGCAAATTAGGTAAGAATATAATTTGTAATTGTATTGTAATGGAAAAATAAATAATACTCTTATGCTGAAAATAAAGGATCGATCCATAAAGGCCAGCATTTCGAAATTCAATTTATCTTTACAACATTTCTAAAGCAATCTGTATAGGGTCGCATATCGAAATTAACCTCAACTTGACATTTTTCCTAACCAAAAGTGAAAATATCGACTTTTTCGACTTTTCGACTTTTTTCGACTTTTCGACTTTTTCCGACTTTTTTCGACTTTTCGACTTTTTTTCGACTTTTTCGACTTTTTTCAACTTTTCGACTTTTTTCGACTATTTTTTACTTTTTTCGAGTTTTTCCGACTATTTTAGAGTTTTTGACCTCTTTTCCACTTTTTTAAAATTTTCGACTATTTTTTTTCGACTTTTTCGACTTTTCGACTTTTTTCGACTTTTCGACTTTTTCGACTTTTCGACTTTTCGACTTTTCGACTTTTTTCGACTTTTCGACTTCGACTTTTCGACTTTTTTCGACTTTTCGACTTTTTTCATAGACGATAGTCGAGTTATCGACTTTTTTGGAACAAAATAGTCGACTTCGACTTTTCGACTTTTTTCGACAAAAAGTCGATTGTTCGATTATTCGAAAGTCGATTTATAGAACCCTAATGTGGACCTTATAAGGGAGGTAAGGTCAGTTATAAACAGTGTTGCCAGAACAAATTTTTTTTTTCTAACCAAAATTCGAATAAAAAATAACCAAATTAAGAAAAAAGTAAACAAAATTATTTTTATTTGTTTCATGTTTACGTTTGGACATTAAAATAACAAATTCATTTTCTGAAGTGGAACTTTTAACTATGTTAAATTTCGTCGCTAAACTGGTATTATGAAGACAGTTATGAACATTAAAGTAATTTTCAGTAGGGGTTGCTATATTGCAGTACATTATGAGCTTTAAAGTCATTTTCTGAGGAGACTTTTTATGAGGGGTAGAGTCAATTATATACCGATCCTCATAAACTTTGACAAATACATTTCCAATAAAACTTTTTTATATTGAATTTCATCGCTGTACATGCTTTTTTAAGCAATATAGTAATTTTTGGAATGGGGCATAATATGGGGGCTAGGTGAAATCGTTGACCGATATTTCGCATTTTCAATACCAAGCAAATTGGGTCAACTAAAAATATTTTGGCAAAATATTTCAGTTTTCTATCTTGTTTCTTTTCGACTCTATCGTGTTTTCAACAATAAATATAAAGTACTGCTCAAAAATATAGCGCACATTGTGTTATTTATGTTATTACAATTAATTAAGTTAGAAAAACATGATTGATGGCAAATTCAAGAACGAAGTCCAGTTTATGTAAAAAGTATCAAAATTTGGCGTAAGACGGCAAAATAACGGTAATAGAGCTTTTTATACACAACTAACCATAAAAAACTGTTTCAAAATTATAGCGCACTCCTTGAAATAAGTTGAAACAATATTGAAAAATGTTAATTAATTTTGAAAAATTGCAACTTATTATTATGAAGGGACAGTTGTCTATGCTTCTAAGTCCTATTTAATTTAAGTGACAAATATTAAGCAGTTGTTTTTGGTTATTTTTGCTAAAATATGTCTTGTAGTACTAGTAAATTACTTTATGTCAAAATATGCCCTAATTGGTCAATAGTCCAATTTTTTTTAATGAGGATTATATCTAGTGACATTGGAGATAACTTTGAAATGAAATTTTAAATTTTTTTTCCAAGGTAAACAACAGTCTGACCCTCTAACATGGGTCACTTTTTGGCAGATTTAAGATTGTGATGATACAAATTGTAATAATTTTATCAAATTTCACCATGAAACCTTAAAAAACTTGCTCTAATGTTTAATAGTTATCTATGGAATAATAACACATCATTACTGTGATCTGAATATGCTTAATTCTACGCAAGCTAAACCTCACATATAATATAAAAATTTTAAGAGCTAATCCGATAATATCTAATATAGTATTACATCGATTTGATAACAATTTTGTATACTAAATAAATAAAAATAATAGTTTTCGTTCGAATTGACCTCTATTTTCCATTTTCTGAAAATAAAATTTCCATTTACTAAAATTACAATTACCATTTAAAAGAATTTTAAAAACATTTTTCTTGGTGCTGTTACAGTTAGCACATGTGCATGTCTTAGCATCCTTTCTCTTGGCCAATTATCTTTTTTTAAGGATATGAAAATACTAGGATCACTAAATTTTAACCTTTTGTAGAAAATATGACCATATTATTAGGCCTATTTAAACATAGGCCTAGTTCAAATGTTAAAAACGCTCAGTGCTATCGCGCGAAATTTAGGAATTTTGGATCTATCAAGGAAATATTCTCAAATAACATTGACTAAATTCTTATCAAATGTTTATAAATTATATTATGATTGACTGATTAATGAGTCATATCTTCAGAATTTAAAATAGCTGCATAAATTGATTGTAAAATGCAAAAAAATGAATTTGGTAAAAAAAACAAAATGTTCGCTACACTTAGGCAACTCAATACCAACTGTTACCAAATGGGTCTTAAAATGTTGGGGCAGAAGTATTTTATCATCCCGAGATCCAATATTGATAAACATTTCATATAAGAATATATTATTGCCAATTTAAATTAAAATGCGCTATAATTTTGAATCAATAATTAAGGACTTGTTTCTTAAAATATTTTCTAGCGCAGTTATTTTTTATTTTAAAATAAATTTCAATATTGTTTTAATAAACAAATGCTTTAATTTATGGTATAAAAAGAGAAAATAAGAAACAGAAAGTGCGCTATATTTTTGAGCAGTACTTTATGTCTCTTCGCGGATTCGTTAACAAAAGTAATTAATATTTATTTTAAAAAATAAGTTTTTAACGCGTTTTAGCGTAATTCAAAAATACTCCACATTTGACTTTTTGGAAAACAATTTTAAATTAAAAAATTCTTCCAATTTTATGTACAGATTTTTAGATTTCGTTCGAAATTTGGGTTTAAGAGGTATATTTGACCAAATTATAATACCATGTAGCGGGTGTTAGCATTACATTCATAACTTCAGCAATATTTGTAAACGTAATCTATCCAAATTATCCGACAAATTGAATTGATAAAATTTAGAATTTAAGACGGTAAAATAAAAACTGGTATACAACATCATCTAGAAAATGTAAATAAAGAACTAAAAGTCATAGTGAGATAGAAGAAGTCAAAGGTCAAATCTTTGCATATATCGCGATTATTGTTCGTCGTACGAGTTTAGATGTTATTACAAGTTTTGTAAATAATACAAGTTAATTTTCCTTAGCTGTGTTACTTAAAAATATCTGTTGATTAACGGTTGTATTCATAAAAAGTTAATTTAAGTTTATTAAACATTATTAAGCAAAATCCACGAAAATGGTATTCATAAACGTCAAATAGCTTAAAATACCTTCAATAAACCAATGACAAATAAGAAAAATTTATTGTACGCTCGACCCTACTTTAAGCCAACAATAAGTTGAATTCTTACAAATTTTGTCTCTGATTAAGCTTTTTTCCATTAATTTTAGGTTGAAGACGAAAACTAATCATGTTTTATTCTGAAATGAAATCTAAAAATTGTAATTTTAACGTTTACAAATTTGTAAATAAAATTCCAGATAAATTTTAAAAGTTTCTATTTTGGTGAAAAAACTAAAATCTAGGCATTATTGGATTAATAGATGAATATTTGACAATATTCCAGTTGGTCAATACTATTTTTGGCAATTTGGAAATGCCCGCCTGTCAATCAAATCATGGCCACAATCATTTTATTTGTCTTTTTCATAGTTTATTCGCTAAATATAAAGCCATGAAGTAATTAAGAGTGTAAATTATATTGATTAGTATTATATCAATGCAAAATATCTTCTCCGGCAATAAAATGTAGTCTTTTATTAAAGAAATTTATCAGTATTTGCAAAAATTTATTAAAAATTGCTATAAAAATAAGTAAAATTAACAAAATGTGCATAGTGATGTTTATTTTGCCACAAAATATTCGTTATTAGAATACTTTTAATTATAATTAAAAATATATATGTTATATTCATTCATCTGAACTAAATATATATTTATTGTAGCCATGTATACATTTATTTTTCTTTAAAGTTCGTTCTTATTTTCAAAAATGTGTTATAACCAAAAATATAAAATTAAGAAAACCGACTCAACGAATATTTTATCCTAATTGTACGCAACACTAACACAGAAAATGACAGCCAAATTGTACAGTGCTGCCAAGTTAAACAATAAACAGCACAATAGTTAATGTAGGTTTATTATTTGTTTATGAATACCACAATTTTATTAATGGCTTTTAAGTCTAAAGCGTACTTTAACTATTGTGTGATTTAAATCTAAAATAAGCATTTTTTATGAATACAACTGTAATACTTTAAAGATATTGTGATAATATTCTTGCATCAATTAGCAGAAAATACTTTATTAATTCTTATTAAATCATTTATCTTAGAATTTCGACAAATTAGCACAGTATCTGTTTATGCAAAATTTCAAATAGGTATAGAAGTTGCAATTATACTTTAAATTTTTAATTTAATTTGGAGGACATAATCTACTAAGTACGTAGACTATTCCCACCAAATTCCATAAAAATCGAAATGCGAAATACAGCCTGCTTCGTTTTTTCATATAAGTACCGCGAGTTCCTTACTTACGGAAGGACGGACGAGTTTGAATCGACCCAAAAAGTGATTCCATTCCATTATTCAGCGTGTTAGATTGGCTAGTGTAAATAGAATAATATTACGGTGTTGTTATAATTTAAATCAACTCATTTAATATGTGGAAAACGCATCCTAAACCAATTATGATATCGAAAAATACCTTTGTGCACATAAGTATAACAAGTGGATGTACACATTGCAGTAATAAAAAAATTTCGAATAGTAAAAAAAAATTTCACATATTACCAAAATTCAAAACAGGGACGATTTGTATATATACAAACATAGTTTAAAACTAGAGATAAAAGTTTTTTTAATTTTATTTTTAGAATAAAAGCAAACAGCATTTAGTTCAATTGCTTGCAAAATATAACGAAAACAAAAAAATAATTCACATGTACACATGCAAAATAAAAATAGCCAATTTTGGTTAATAATAACCAAAGTGGCAACACTGGTTATAAACCAATCCTCATGAAATTTGGGAGAACAAAAAAGGTAGAAGGAAAACTTGTCAAATTTCATCGTGGTATTTTTAAGTCAGCAATGAGCGTTAAAGAAATTTTCTGAAGGGTTATTTCTATTTGGTTAGGACTTATGTCCGCCATACTTTGGCTCTGACTCTGCTGCAGAATCTTTATTCTATTTTGGCACACGTACATTTGTGACTTATTTTATTAGGCGTCTTTTTGGTAAGAACCAATAAAAGGGGACTTTGACTAATTGAACGGAAATCTATAAAAGAGGACTTTCTGATTTTTTGTAATAATTGTAATTACTAACTACTTTTTTAACACATCATGGTGAACGGTATATAAGATTCGGCACAGCCCAATATAGAACTCTTACTTGTTTTACAACAAAAACTTTACGCTCTTCTCACAGACGACTTCTGTGTAACGTCTTACTCTTTTTATTAGTAAATCCCTATTTGTAAGTGAGCGTGGAAGTACAACGTCATCACCGTGTTAAAATGAGTTAAAAAGCTAATGAAGAAGTAGTCAATGGATTATTGGCATTTTAACTCATTACTTTTCAATGTAAGTTTTTCCTGGGATTTTATTCTCTCTCAAAACTTCAAAACTTTTTCGCGAAAATTGGAGGATAATTACGGTGACCATATTTTTTTCAGTAAAATACAGAACAGGAGAAAATAAAATAACACTTCTAAATCATGTTATTTTTAACCATAAAAATTTCAATTGTCAATAACGGCTGTGCACCAAACGATAGCAATTTACTATTAAAAGTAAATTTTTGATAGATATGAGGTGAATAAAATTTTACTAGCTCTTTGGGCTACATAAATTTCTGATAAATGAAAATAAAAAATTTACAAAACATAAAATAAATAAATGAAAAACAAACATTTTAAAATTTACAATTTCATTTCAAAATCCATTTTATATTAAAGCGATTTATTTATAAAATTCAGAAAGGACGTAAAAAATATTTATTTTTATTGGAAGTGTTAAATCTTCGGAATTAATCAGTGAACATTGTCAAAATTTATCACAGCAAGAAAAGATATCGTTTGGCACATCAAAATGTAAAAATGTTTCCACCATAGGAAAATTACAATCCACCATAGAACTTAGCTATCATTTGGTACACGCTCAAAGTTTTATACCCCATTTACACATACACGAAATCTAGTACTTATGAGATTTCGAGCCAAATCTACTTGATTTTAACTAGATTTCCCATACAAAACAAAATCTACTTCGTAACTAGATTTCGTTAAAATCTACTCAAAATCTAATAGTTTTTAGTGATGCAACTCTGTTTTTTCCTAAATAATACTAAAAAATACGACACTACACAAGAAAAAAGAGAAAAACAAAACAAACAAAAAAAATTAAAATGCCGACAAAATTTTTATAAATTGAAAAACATGAATGAAAAGTTAATCTAAAATAAAAGGTAATGTTATATTTAAATATCTATTTTTTTATTTTAAATGGAATTTTGATAAATATCCCATTTTTCCTTCTTATTTTTCATATCACACACTTTTTCAAGAAATATTAGAAAAAATGAAATCTTCTTAAATGTCAAGAATAGTAAGTGTAAACGGACTAAATTTGGAAAAAGATTTTAAATGAAATCTACTAGATTTCGTGTATGTGTAAATGGGGTATTAAACATTTTTATATTGATTGTTAACAGAAAAAAGTTTGAGCATAAAATGTATTATGAACTGCTTTCATTGACAAAAGTTAATAATATTTAAGAATAAGTTCCTAATTTTTGTTTTTTTAAACAAAAATGACTTAAAATATTTCAAATTTATTTTTATTTTTCTATTTGTTAAAAATTTTTGAAATTTTCTTTGGAAAATTTTTTATTTCTTTATTATTTTTTTTATTTTTAAATTAAAATCGATGAAATTTGTTGTAAATTTTTGTATGATAAACAAAATAAAAAAATAAAATAAATTATTTTTTCTACCGACTGACAGTTGACCTAGGTACTCTTTGACAGCGATTCACTTCTTTTTTATCCTTTGTTACGAATCTACCAATTAACAATGTTATTAATAAAACATTTTGTCAAAAGACTCTGCCTCGGTTAATTTCGTGGTAAGTATTTATTTAAAACATGAGTTTTCAGCTAAGAATATTACTGAACTGAACTGAAACCACAAAATATTCATTTTGATATAATTAGTTGCCAACTAAAAAATTCATTTCTATCTTACTAAAATCTTAAACGGGAGTATTTTTCGCATTAAGGGTTAAACGCAAAAAAATAAATAAATGTAGAATAACTATTTTCCCATCGTTATATACGTAAATGGGGGAAACTTAAGAAAATTGCCAACAATTTGTGAATGGAATTAAGGAATACGTCTTCAACACTTTTCACCACATTTTATGATTATGACGAAAATCATTGTAAGTGTTGTGTGTGTAAAATCCGAATTGGTAAACAACATAAAAAGGACATAAAAACAAACACATATATATGTACATACATACATAGTTTCACAACAGCAGACAAGGACTTTAGAATGTTCGTTCTGTAGCAGAAAATTATTGAAATCATTTGTTTTCGAAAACACCGAAAATGGACTTATTGATTCCAATTGACTGCACACAATTGAAGTTAAGTGCCTGCAAAATGCCAAACGCAACAAACGCTAAACAGCTTGATGACTGGGCAAAATTGGTAAGCAGTTGTGCCAGTAGTGGCATGTATATAAATTATCAAGGACTTATGTATGTATATACAGCAATTCCCATTCAGTGCACATTGAGGGTGATTTTTTTGACTTGGAGTAGAATAAAAATCCTGTGCATGAAACGTATTGTATTTCATTTGTTTTTTATTGTGAGAAATTTCAAGTATTTATCACTTAAAATGTTTTTCTTCTTCTTATTTACTTTAGGAAACAATTTGGCAAATACTAATAAGAGAATTAGATGTGAAACGAATAATCGATTTAAACAGCATAGTAGTGAAATATTGAACCCACAAGTGGCTCTCACCAGCGGGGTTTAAGTTGAACTTTGAATTAATTTTCATTCACATTTTTCTTTCAATTTAAATGTGAGAATATTTATCAATATAAACACATCTCAAGAAGTCAAATAAAAGTTCATCTGTTGGTCACAACTTCCGTTTTTTTAACAAGCTAAAAAGAAAAAAAACGACAATTGACCATTAATTTCAAGTTTGAACGTCTGTTCCTATGCGGTTTATGTATTTATAAAAAAAATCAAACCAGCAAAATCTCCAAGTTTAAATATTATTTAATATTTACTTTGTTTGGCATGTAAAACTTCAATCAGCGTCTTGTCTTTTACAAAGAATCATCACAAAGTCATAACATTTCTGACTCTTCTTAATTTTGCTTTTATCTGCATCTTCTCAAGCAGTAGAGTGTTCCGTAAAATAATGTTTTGTTCGAATATCTCTCAAACGCAATGAGCAAATCTAGATGAAATAATATGATTTTTTCCCCATTCTCTTAGGGCATTGATCGATTTGGATGACGACCCATTTTAATTGATTGGTGAAAACCTCGGATATGCACACGTTCAATATATATTCCTGATATCACAAAACATGCTACCCATTCAATATTTATCACGTTATTCGTTATAAATAGTCTGTGATATGGAACACAATCCATCAATATTACATGCTACATCATTATACACATATTTGTATAAATTGTAAGTTTCAGATTTTTGAAAATTATTATTATTGTTTTTTAAATATGCATTGTTCGATATGAAATCTTACAGTCGATTCCGAAAAACACTTTTATACCGAATACTCTATCAAGCTGTTTCCAATTGAAACACGATCCATTCAATTAAGCCAATGAATTGTTTGCATACCTCCCCACCATTTTTCTGTATACGTTGAAGCTAGAATTGCCAGATCAATTTGTATACATATACATATGTATAACATTAAGAAAATGTAGCTAAATTTGGGGATTAAGTGTTTTTAATATTAAACAAGTTAAAGTGCTATATTCGGATATGCCGAATTTTAAATACCCTCCGCATGTAAACTACTTTTTATAAAATCACATCTATTATATTAACAACTCCGTAACAAATATAACATTTAATCCATCCGGAATACCTGCAACTGTGATCTTAAAGAAAACTTTAAAAACATTATCTTTGATAATGTCACGTTAGACTATGAGTCGGAAAATGTTGAAACAGTCAGATACATATGTATGTATGTATGCATGTGTGCTTCTATGATCTGAATAAATATGCAAACAATTGAGAGTGAAAATGTAAAAAAAAAGTGACAGAATTTTTTAGAAAATTCGAATATCAAAATCGAGTAATTCCAGTGGAAATACCTTGAAGAGGTTTACGCAAAGCTAGTAGATTTGAAGCCAGTGGAAACATAGCTTTAATCTGACATTGGCTAAGAAAATCTAAACTATTTTTTAAAATTTTATTTCCGAATTAAAAGTCAAAAAGTGGAATAATCTTTGTTTTTTAATAAAAAAATACTATATTTTTTCTAAGTAAAAACCGGATAATGACTTGTACTTACATCAACTTACTTTTCAATAACAACTACATACCATCTACATTACTTATAAGGAGTCTAGTAATTACTTTCTTTTAATAATCTTATATAGAAGAAAAGAAAATTGTATTTGTATGTGAAAACCATTATTTGGCGTGCAATAAAAAATTAGCTAAGCAGTAAGTAAAACATTTGACTAACAAATACGAAGTCCCTGGTTCGTATTCTCGCTGGGTCTTTTTAATTTGAAAAACAAATCTACTACTACTACTCAAATACCACTTTGTAAGCGAGCGTGGTAAGTACTTCTTTAACTTCCTATTTGTAAGCAAGCGTGGTAAGTACTTGCCTCCAATGACTTCACCATGTTAAAATGATGAGTAAAGTGCCATTGAGTAAGTAGAAAAAAGTGGTTTTATTAGCCCATTACTTTTCAATGTAAGTTTTTCCTGGGTTAATTCTAAATGTAATTTTTAGCGCGTTTCGAGTGAATGGAATGAAATATTTGTTTTTTTTTCGGCTCCCAATAAACCAAAGAACGATATGATAGCGAAAACGGTATTGCTTTTAAAGGGCGATTATGATATCATATTTCATTATTTAAAACGATATTATTATAATATCGTTTTATATTTTGTTTCCAATAAAAAAATTAAGAAAATACAAACATTTGAAAAAAACTTCAAACATAAAAATAATTTCAATAAAAATTTTCGAACATAAGAAAACTAAAAAGGATATTAAAATAAAATCAACTTAATTATTGATAAATAATCCAAATAAATACGCGAATTTCGTTCGATACTTCAGTTTTGTGGTAAGTTGACATGTATGCAATTTTGAAAAGTTTCAGGTATTTGCAAGACAATGCATAATGTGATGAAAAATATGATTACTTTAAAATATGTATTAATGTATGTATGTAAATATGTACAAATGAATGCAATCCTTCCCTTTTCAGGCTTTTTTATATGTATAATAGCGAAATATGAAGTAAATAGCGTTTTAAATGAAATTTTAAGAATAAAAGAGCATACAGAAAAAAAACTGAAAAAGGCGATTTAACTATCATTATTTTTGGAAATTATGATAGCGAAAACGATATCATAATTTTATGGAAAAACGATATAATAAGGAAAGGTACCATTTAGTACGTAAATACTATCGTTCTCGATACGAGAACGACTATCACTTATGATATTTTTTATCACCTAAGTGATATCGTTTCGATATCGTTATAATATCGTTTGGTTTATTGGGCTATCACAATAAAATTATGAGATAGTGCTCCGAATGGATAAATTCGGTTGGAAACAAATTCGGTTAACACAACGAATCTTTTTTTTCTGTGTATACATTTATTAAGAGGATGCATCAGAACAAACGAAAAGGACGCCAATCGAAGGTATTGTTAATTCCACTTCAGCTGATGATCTTTTAAAATACTCAGGAGAAAGAACATCTAACATCTAAAAAAATATACGAAACAATTTAATTGTTATGACGAGAAAGTTGTATACTCTGTTCACGAGTATTGTTTTCCTCATATTATTAGAAGCTAAATAAATATTACCGATAATATTCAGAAACTTCAGAATAGTTTCTTTTGAAATCAAAAATAGACAAAACAGCTGAATTCACATTAAATATCTCCGAACTGGAAACTGAAAATGATTTTGTTATACAAAATTTAAATTATTTTTTTGTGATATAAAACGATATAAAAACAAATGATATATGGGAGGTGGGAAACAAATTAAATATGTATAATTACACATTTATCTCATTATAAGTGATTCGATAAAATCTGGAAGAAGCACCAAACATATTAAATCTAATGCCTGTATTTTAATTCCTTATAAACAACATATTATTTTTTAAAAGGTACATATAAACCTTATAACACAATAAACAAAATTTCCATACAAAATTTGATTTATCCGTTTATAAAATAAAAATTTGTTTATGAATAAGGCCTTAGATATGTTGTTTTCTCCAAGTAATGGCAATTTTTAATGAAAGGATATATGGGAAGGACACGAATCCTTCAAGATTTAAGGACCCCGCAGTTATTTATAAATAATACATACCTAAAATTAAAGCGTTGCATGTAACTTTTACTTTTAAGTTTTCATTTTAATATTTTTTAATAGAAGTAAAATATTTATTTTAAATTCCCACGGTTTTAAAACAACTTTCCTGATTGGCATCCCTAGAATATAACATTTTATAATTTTTGTTGTTGTCACTGTGTTGGCAATTCTACCAATTAGACGCGGGTCAAAATATTTACCACTTGACCCTATTGATTTAATAAAATTGTTGAGTACCAAGACATTTGTTATTTTGCTTACATGTGCACATGTACATTTGCGCGCACAGTCATTCGCAAAAAATACACCCACGATGAAACTAAATTTATAAAAACAACTGTGATACAATAGTGAAGAAAAGTTTAATGCAGGCGTTCTCATATACCAATCTGAAAAATCAGAAGTTTGATAGTTTTCAACCAACTTTCAAATCTGAAATTTTGTTTTTAAGATCAAGTGCTGCCTTTTTATCCAAAAACGAAATCGAAAATATACGTCGAATGTCTTAGTTACAAACATATTTTAGTTAAAGTAAAAAACTGACACTTTTTAACAATTTTCTGTTTCACCATGCTCTACATTGACTATGAGGCAGTAAGTTCATAATTTATTACCTCTGTAAAGAAGCACATTAAGGATGGTTTCCAATACATGTCATAAAAATCTATGAAATTTTTCGACTCTAAATATGTGCTTTACTTTTCCGGTTTCAAATTTAAATTTCTAGCTTCGAAAAAAATGTTTCTTTAACGGAATTATGTTATGTGGTCTGCATTTTAAAAAATTTGCACTGAAAAAGAGGGGTCTTCTCCATTTGCAGCTACATCATTGACGTTAAATGCGCTCGAAAATCGCTGTCGTCGTCACTGCTATACATCTTCATTTAAATTTTAATTCTACATTGTTTATCATTTTCTACAAACAACTCTATACAATAGGAGTAGCAAATACAATAATCATTCAGAGGGACAGATGCTTGTTTGCCCGTCTGGCTGAATGTTTTACTGACTGTTTGCTGCTTGACTGACTGTTTGTTCTGTCGATCGGTCTGAATGGCTGCTTTTCGTTATCTGTTTATTTGCTTGTTTTGTTGGATTTTGTTTTGTCGTCTTTTATTATTTTTTATCTACAATTCATTCAAGCGTTGCTGTCAACACTGATTTGCTGATGTTAGTTTGGCAAATAAAAACCAAAACGAATGAATAAAAAACAAGCGTATTAATTAACGATCATCGTTAACTAATTGTTGTTGGTTTTCTTTGTGTAATTCCGTAAGATGATACCAAATTAATTTTTATTTCGGCCAAAACATTTTACAAGAACCAACAAACAAAAAAAATCAAAGTTGCTCTGCGCATGAACAAACGCCAAATATTCATTTCGTTCTATATGGAAAGTAGACTCCATGATTTCTGCTGTTGTACATTTTTACTTTTTTAAGTTTCACTAATATTTTGCTGCCGCTTGACTGGTCACCGTTTGTTGGAGTTGAATGAGTTTGAGTCTTTTTTAATCTTTGAGATTTCGGTATTTATTATCATGTTTTTATTTATGTTAAACATGATTTTTGTTTATTGTTTGTTAACGGGTCGTTTTTCATTGTGAACCTTCATCCGTCTGTTTAGATTCAGGGTTCCTTATTAACCCCATGGGGAGTAGGTGACTAAAATGGGAGTGATAATATTATTATGATATTATGGGCTACAGACGATATCGTTACATCTAAATAAAACTTAAGTCCGTTTTTTATGGGACTGTTTTGTCATTTGAATGGTTCTCTGATAGAATTGAAAGTGTAGCTTTGATTCGATTTTTTTACTTGTGACACCACAAATCCAAAAAGCCGGAAATAATCCATCATTCTGAAACTATCTTTATTATTCCTTAAACAATACCGCACTTGCTAATTGTAGAGGCGGTCAATTTTCCGCAAAACTTTTGCAAATTCATATTAAATTTTTTAACAAATCAGTAGAAATACATTGAAAGGCATCTTTACCGAAAAAATATAGTATGTTTTATATCCATTTTTATTTTTCGAGAAAATTTAATTCCATTCTGAATTTTAATTAAGTCTATTTTTTATATGTATGCATGTACAATGTACATTGTACATACATATGTATATGAAAATAATTTGACTTAAAATATAAGTATGTATTAATGTATAAGTTTTTATAAATTTTAGTTATTTTAAGACTTTTTTGTGAAAATTTTAAGAATACAACAGCGAGCAATACAATTTCGTATTCACCCCTATTCTGCATTTCGATTACGTTTACGCATTCAGTTACGCAACGATCGAAAAAAGGTATTCCGACAAAAAACTGAATCGTAAAAAAAACTAGAAGCAATTCCATTTCGTTTCAATGCTTTACGAATGTGTGTATTCTGCGTTACGATCGTACCTACCAAAGTATAACAAGTAGTCCGACTCTCACGTACACGAAATTCCACCTCCACATTTACGGGTGCTGTGTGAATTCAACACCTTGGTGAGAAATATTATTGTGTCAAAATACTTCAAATCTCTACTTACATTTTCGAATTAATAGCGGGTTCTACGCGAAATTTCACCTATCCACATAAAAAGTACAATTTTTTAAAATACTTTTACGAAATTTTTTCTTTAAAATTCCGTTTATTTTGAGCAAACTGAAAATTTTATTTTTTATTTATTATTGACATTTATTTTTTGTTGTGGTAGAATTTTAATTTAGAAGCAGAGTTACATTTTTTTGTATTGAAAATTCAAACAAATAAAATTTTATGAATTTTTATAAAACTCTGTATGTCTGGTGAAAATTTTAAATGCTCAAATACATGTACATTTTTGTTACTAATACAAATTTAGAGTTAGGTACTTTTTCACTAACACATGCTTAGAGTTAGGTACTGCTGTCAAAGAGTCGGACTACTTGTTATACTTTGGTACCTACGTTTTTGTAAGTTGTTTTTTATTCGGCGGAGAGTCAAAGTTGCCAAACCGAGAAAATTTCGATTCGAATTGAAATGCAGAATAGAGTCGATTATTTTTGAGATATTTTTAGCTAGAAATAAGTAAAAAGGCAAAAAAAGTTAAATAAGAAACGATTCCAAAGAAGCGAAAAAGAAGTAGAATTTAGAATCATGGAAGTACTGAAAAAGACCTGAAGAAATATAACATTTTTATCTCATAAAAATGTAAAAACAAAAAATATATCTTCAACATTGAAAAAATATAATTATTTTCGCTTCTTCGGAAGTCTTTAAACATCACTTCCTCAGATTTAGGATTCTAAAAATTTGCAACAACATGTATTTTTGCATTTCAGGTGATTCTTTAAAAATTGATAACACCGTCCTATAGAGAGAATTTAAAGGTAGAAATCCGGTAATGGCATGGGGTTGCATTATATGATGTCACCTTGGACCAATGTAAAGAATTGATAATATGATGGGTAGATCCGTTTGAGTATTTTTCAGATTTATCATTCCAATTTTGTAGTCCCATCATCACGATTTTATATTTTAAAGGAAAAATCCTGCAGAAGAAATCATTTTTTAAATGGTTTGTATGTATGTATAATAGAGTGCTCCAAGCTTGTATGAAGGAAAAAAAATTTTATCCGACAGGCCGTCCCCCCCTCTGGAATTGTTCTATGGGTTGTAAAACTATGTCATACAAAAAATTAGGCTGATAGGATAACGTTAACAGGTGCCGCAACGCCTCAGAAGTTTCCAAGTGCATTTACAAGGGGAAAAAATCGATTTTTTTCAGTTTTTGCTAAAATTTTGCAACTTAATAATAAACTTTGCACTTTATTGTAAAGGAATCGTAATGTGCACAGAATAAGCATTTCAGAAAGATATAAAACACAAAAATTGGTTGAAAATTTTTAAAGTTATTGCAAATTCCCCAGGCCATTAACGTGTCTCGCAGCACATGAATTCGAAATGTGACAAAAAAATTAAAATTTTTTAGGACATATTGTAAAAAAAACCATTTTGTTACTTAAAATATACTAAAAATTACTTGAATACTAGCTTTTGTCCTTATACGATAACGCAAACTTGTTCTCAGCTATGGTCAAAAAAGTTTGATTTTTTCAACGGCCGTTTCAAATCTCCAATTTCAGTTTTTTTGAAACTTTGTTAAACAAATTTTAAAATTTTTAGAAGATCTCATGGGAATTTATGGACAATAGATAAGGGAATAAAACGGTAAAAAATTAGATCAATAATTCTTACAGTTTAGCTGTACCTGCGATTTGAACTCGGCGGATTTCGGGAAAATCGCATTTTTTTGTAATATATTAGAGAATACGTATTAATTTTTTACTGTTGTACATTTTAAACAAAGTATTTTCAGAGTATTATAGACCAGATAATATAAAATATATATTCCAAGTTTTATTCAAATCGGACATTCTTAACCCATAAAATGTGGAGTTCAAAGGTTAAATTTTGCTATATTTGGGAATTCTCAGTGCACCATATTAAAATATTATTTATTTGTTGGCCGTATTTACCAAAAATTACTGGAATTTATCGTATAAAGTCCGATATTTAAAATAGAGTGAAAAAAAGGTAAATTAACACTTTAAGGCACTTGGGAACAATTTAACACCAAAGTTCAAAAATTTGAAAAAGCACTATCCATTTGAATAAAGCTCTATATAATTAGAGAAATAGTAGAAATATAACAAAAACGTATATATTAAGTATAAAAAATTATACTTTAACCCTTTTCGACTATGGAGTAAACTATAGGTGTACATTTTTAAAAGAAAAATTTTGTTTTTAAAACTGATAATTTATGTAGTCCATTTTTTCGGACCATTTTCGACATAATATGTCTAAAAATACAAACTTTATAGGTTCAAAAAGGGTTAATTCATAAGTTTTTATACCTAATATATATTTTTTTGTTTTATTTATGTTATTCCTCTAATTATATAGAGCATTATTCAAATGGATAGTGTTTTTACGATTTTTTGATCTTCGGGGTTAAATTTTTCCCATGTGTTTTAAAGGGTTAATTTTACTTTTTTTCGCTGCTATTTTAAACATAAGACTTTATACTAAAAATTCAAGTCATCTTTATTAAATATGACCGACAAATACATAATATTTCGATATGGTACACTGAGAATTCCTAAATATAGCAAAATTTGACCTTTGAACTCCACATTTTATGGGTTAAGAATGTCCGAATTGAATAAAATATATATTTTATATTATCTGGTCTATAATACTCTGAAAATACTTTGTTTAAAATGTACAACAGTAAAAAATTAATACGTATTCTCTAATATATTACAAAAAAATGCGATTTTCCCGAAATCCGCCGAGTTCAAATCGCAGGTACAGCTAAACTGTAAGAATTATTGATCTAATTTTTTACCGTTTTATTCCCTTATCTATTGTCCATAAATCCCCATGAGATCTTCTAAAAATTTTAAAATTTGTTTAACAAAGTTTCAAAAAAACTGAAATTGGAGATTTGAAACGGCCGTTGAAAAATTCAAACTTTTTTAACCATAGCTGAGAACAAGTTTGCGTTATCGTATAAAGACAAAAGCTAACATTCTAGTTATTATAGATATATTTTAAGTAACACAATGTTTTTTTACAATATTTCCTAAAAAATGTTAATTTTTTTGTCACATTTCGAATTCATGTGCTGTGAGACACGTTAATGGTCTGGGGAATTTGCAATAACTCTGAAAGTTTTCAACCAATATTTATGTTTTATATCTTTCCGAAAAGCTTATTATGTGTACATTGCGATTCCATCACAATACATTGTAAAGTTTATTATTAAGTGGCAAAATTTTAGCAAAAACTGAAAAAAATCGATTTTTTCCCCTTGTAAATGCACTTGGAAACTTTAGTGCCGTTGCGGCACCTGTTAACGTTATCCTATCAGCCTAATTTTTTGTATGACATAGTTTTTCAACCCATAGAACAATTCTAGAGGGGGGGACGGGCAAAATTCGCAACTTCGTTTTTTTGGAGCACTCTAATATACATCCTCCTTTCAAACTAACTAACTAACTAACAAATACATTTTCGAATTAACGTAATGACAATATAAAAATAGGCAAATAAAATTATATACATATGTACTTTAATTCATAAAGACATTGTATCAGATTTTTCATCCCAACATTGTTTTGTAATATACGACCACTGATTTCAAATAATATCGATATTTTTGTATAATGTCTTCAAGGTATTTTGAATTTTTTATTAAGCAAATTATACTTAAAACCATTTTCACGAAACAAAATGCTAAACCTAGCACTAAAAGTGCTAAAATGGCAACACTGACTAACGCAGGCAAACAAATTACAGCAAAACAAAAAATTATGTTTATTTAAAACACTAATTCAATAGAAAACAAACGCAGCAGTGCCAACCTCGAAACGGTAACAACAAATACAAATATTTATAATACTTTTATGGAACAACGTATTTTATACGCGTATTAATGTAAGAATTACAAAATGTGCGTGTAGTTTTGTACATAATTTTTTTTGGTGAAAAGAACATACATATTATGTCTATTGGTAACAAGTAAATACTAAAATATTTCCAAAACTTTGCTTTAACCTGGTAATTCTTCTACTTTAAATGACAACTACTTACCGTCTGAATTACTTAGAAGTACTGTAGTAATGACTTTCTTTTTTTCTTTGATCGCGACTTTTTTTTTTATTGCGACTTAAGAGTTGTGTTTTACAAAAAAGAAAACAAAATTAAATTTGTATGTGAAAACCATTATTTGACGCGCAATAAAATAGTTAAGAATTGGGTGCAGTGAGTAGAACATTTGACTAACAAACCGATGTCCCTGGTTCGTATTCTCACTGGCTCTTTTTATTATTAAAAATAAAACAACTTACTCAACAACTTCTTTAACTCCCTATTTGTAAGTGAGAGTGATAAGTTCTTGCCTCCAATGACATCACTGTGTTGAAATGCTAATTAAGTAGTGAATAGAGGCTTTATTAGCTTTTTAACTCATTACTTTTCATTGTAAGGGTTTCTGGGGTTTGTTCATCGGTGTCTAAAACTAAATTTTCTGAAATTTTAGTCCAATCAGTGCAGGAAATCGATTCAAAAAAGTAAAATTGGGAAAATGATAGGACTTTTTCCGATTTCTACAAACATAATACCATTCAAATTATATTTTTTAACTTTTCTAACAAATCTTCCCAAGAAGGTATGAAACAGTAACATATTTAATTCAAATGATAAAAATATATAATTTTAATTGCATTATTTTTGAAGAAATCCTAAGAAGTCATATTAAGTATTTACTTAATTTTTCACTTTTCAATCGATTTCTGGGTCGGATCCCGTTATCCGATTTTAAGAAAGAAATTTATTTAAGTTAGATGAATGATTTTAAAAATCTTGTACATATAACAACTTTAAATTATTAATAAAAGTATCCGAATAATGAATATTTTGCGACAAAATTAACATCACTATTGCACATTTTCTTATTTATTTATTTACAAAGTTGATAAACATTTTTTTCTTATTTTTATTGCAATTTTTGATACATTTTTGCAATTATTATATATGTAAATCTACCAAATGATGGCCAAAATCCAATATTACCTAGATTTGAGTCTTTTTCACAAAATATATCATTTTAAAATTTTTCTGAGATTTTATTTACAAATTTGTAAACGATATAATTATAAACTTTAGACTTTATTTTAAACGAAATCATAATTAGTTTTCGCTATCAACCTAAAATTAACGAAAAAAGCTGAGATCTGAGAAAAAAATGTTAAAAATCAACTTATTGTTGGCTTAAAGTAGGGTTAGCTAATAAAAATCTGATATTTGTCAATGGTTTAATGAAGGTATTTAAACTATTTTAATTTTATGAATTAATAAAATTTGTTTTAATTTACAAAAATAAATACTGATCAATGATTTAAAAATTAAGATGACATATGGAAATAGATGACAGAAAGAAGACATAATTTTAAAGATGACAGCCAGTTAAAATTGATGATTGTCATCTAAAAAAGTGGACGTATGGTCGCATAACTAAAAGTACTTACCACGCTCGCTTACAAATACCTACTTCAATAAGTACTTACAAATATGGAGTTAAAAAGTTGTTTTGCTTTAAAAACAAACAAAAAATTCAGACAGAATACGAACCTGATTTTCTGAAAAATGCTTTATATAGGGGATAGGGTCATATATGAACCGATTTGTATATATATAAAAGTTATTTATGTCAAATTTATTGTAATATTAGTGTTTATAAGTGAATTATGAAGTTTAAGTAATTTTTTGAGGATAAGTTCGTATGGCGATTAGGGTAAAAAATGGTCCGATCAATATAAAATCCACATAAATGAGTTTGGTATAATTCTTAGTGATACTGCTGATTATTTCAATTGTCCGGCACTATTTAATCATAAGAACTTTGTATTAAGAATAAAAGCAATACCATAGTCAATTGGTAACGAATTTATAAAAACAAAAATGCGTTCTACTCATAAATAGACATAGTTTTTTAAAATCATAAAATATATATGTTTGCTGATGCAGATTATTTGAATATCATAAAGGCCTCAATTTCATATTTTTAAATCCGTTAAGAAATTTAAAATCGGTTGAGATTCAACTAAGTTATTGGCTTATAAGTGCTTAAATGGTGTTAGAAAAACCATTACCACTTTTTCGTGAAACACGGGCGTTGGCTTCTGCCAAAAAACAATCGACTCTGTTTTTGCTGATAATGATGGAAAAATTTCCAATCTAGATAACAAAAAATCTTTCGCGGTAATTTAAAAAATAAATTTTGTTCGGCGTCTTTGAAAAATTAAGAAAATCATTACGAATGTAATACGCTATATATTCTGTACAAGGCACTGTTTCTAATTGTTGTAACAAATATATAGCTAATAATAAGCATCCCCATACCACTTTATCCAGATTTAAAAAATGTTTTCATACAACCCTCCATTTATTGAAGTAACCATTCATTTATTCAAACTTACTAGGGTGCAAGCGTAACTGATTTTATTATAAACATTCGTAAACACGGCAGCAGGCATCAAAATAATAAAATACGAAATAAAGGAGGCACCATCGTCGTCCTCATCTTTCGTATGACACAGCTAACTACAACAACTGTAAAAAAATTAATTCGGAACAAAACTTTTAAATAATGGCGAAATGCTGCCACGACAGTTTGATATCTATATAAATATTTAACAAAAACAAAGTGAAGACAGAAAGAGTAACGTACCCTACACTAAAGGTATGTTCACACTTATAAAATATTTCAGAAAAAAAACGTAACCACTATTTTTTGTTTTGAATTTTTTTGTAAAGAATCGTTGTTGAAGTTTGTCCGTTTCTTGGCATCATTTTTTCATTTGATGATACCAAAAATGTTGGTATAAAAATCCTTTCCTGACTTCCTTATAATTGGTAGAGTCAATAAACTCGTAATACATCTATCTATGTTTGTCTGCGTGTTTTGCTTGTTCTCCATTTAAAATTAGTTCAGTTCATTTAATTTAACCCATGTTTGGTTCCCAATCACCCTATTCTGTGCCTATTGTCTACTTTTTTAATGTCTTTATTTTGTATTCATTGGATTCATTTAATTTTGTGTGTTTTACACACACGTATATTGCGTGTATGTAGCATTCTACTGATGTTTTTGTTGTTGTGATTATCCCATATTATTTCGTTTTACGCAACTGCGTTCTGGTTTACGTTGTCAATGTGCTAAATATGGGAGTGTCCTAGTCATTTATACTTATGATCCCTTTTGTATGTTTATCATCCTATAATGCGATTTTTGTTATGTGTGAGTATTTTTGGGTTGCAGCATGTAAATATGTATTACTCAACTGTTTAACAAGCAAAAATTAATGGATCTATGATGTTTATTGTACATACATATGTAAGTGTGTAAGTATGAAATAGTTTTGCCTTTTGTTTTTGATAAATTTATTTTGTTTGTTCTAGTTTTCGTTCATAAATATTGTCATTTGAAATTGTTGGGTTTAATGTGATGAAGATGTTTTATAATATAAAAATTAATATTATTCATTTTTATTCGAATAATTTATGGTTTTTTTTTAATAAATACATTTCATGGATAAATTTAGCACATTTTTTCGATTTTACAATTGTTGGTTTGAACACAAAGTAGGAAGGACTATACCATTGGAAATCAAACATGGGCCGGGAGACGAACATTATCAAAAACACAACACAAACTCAAAATAAACTTCACTTTAAGTTTCAAGTCATGAGGTTTTAACACATTCACGATTTGAAGCATTTATTTTCTAATAAGCTGGAACAAAACAATAATTGTAAAAACATCAATCTCAATTTCTGTATGTTTCAGATTAAAAAAGAATATATACTTGTAAATTTAGAGAGAAGTTTTCGAATTAGGTATATACCTTTGTTTATACACCCTTTAAATGTATCTGTATTTCTCGCTTTTAACTTTTTAAACTAAAAATATTTTTCAGCATTCCTTGAACTGATGTGTCGGCTTTCTATCCATTAAGCTGCCTACACACTATGAGAGAAGTCGTTAGATTTTTATTTCATACTGGCAAAACAAAATAAGATGAAAATTGGTATGACTATCAAAAATATCAAATAGAAAATATATTTTGTTTCTACACTAACACATTTGAAATAAAATGAAACTTCAATTAGAAAAAATTCAAAGAAAAAACATAAATTTTTATTTAAAATTGGATTTTGTTTCTGTTTTTATTTTTTTCTGTGTTTAAAAATTCCAATCGTTTTGAACATTTTCAAAAAATTATAAAAAATCATACGATTTTAAATTTTCCATCCGTATTTTCAGTAAGTTTTATTACATTTTGTATCTACACTATAATATTTTTTAATTTTATTTGAAAAGTTTGACATGTCGTTTTACTGAATATTATGGTGTGCAGTCAGCTTTAGTTTTATAATTATTTAGCAATTATTGTTAATAATAACTTAATTATTGTGGCACATTTCTATTTAACACACACTTCAGTGATTAAACTCCTAAACTAAATCATATCTTTGGGAAAAGTACATAAATAAAATAATAAATAATAAAGTAAAACACATATTTACACATTGTATGAAAACTTGAGATATGTACCCTATCATTTTTACGACAAATAATTTTTCCAAACAGTATGCAGTGTTGCCAACATTGGTCAAGCAAAACGCGCGCAAAAAAATTAAAAAGGGGTAAAAAAGCGTAATTTTCTAACTGAAAATGGGTAAAAAAGCACTAACGTTTTTTAGTCAAATATTGTTTATTTTAATAAAAATTGCACATTATTTCGCTCATTTCCTACAAGACTCCAAAATTCGTTTTTTAGAACATTGACTACAAAACAAAACATGCGTCATACTAAAGTCTTTCATCTGTGTGAGTTAGATTTTTAGTAACGTAAGAACTAAAACTAATGTTTGACGAATATTAGATAAATAAGATGAGAAATTTTCAAATTCCTTAATTTGTTTAAAAGTTATTTTAAAAATAGTAAAATGTCATTAAACATTCAAACTGACAGGCACACTACCAACTGGCGAACCGATGTAACCACACCCAAATTGTAAAATTGTACAAAACTTATGAAATATATTTTTTTGCAAAATCTATATATATTATTTTTAAGTTTTTTGAGTTCTGGAAAAATTTTTAATTTCACTGATAGTGAATAACATAACTTATTTTAACGTATTTTGAATATTTTGTTTTTTGTTTTTGAAGAATATTTGCTTTTAAAACTTAACACAAATAAAAAAAACTTTAGAGCACCCGTGTAAAAAAATATAAGAAAAATTTTAAGAAAAATTTAGTCCTTAGTGTAAACTATTAAACTGATCGTATTCTAATAAACAACAAAAAGTGGTACAAATAGAAAGATCAAAGAATGATCCCTTAGTTTTCTTAACATTATAGAGAAAATGTTTAATATTAATTAAATAAATTACCTCCTGAAATTCACAATTATTTTGAAATATTTTAACAAGTAAGAGTGTTATATTCGGCTGTGCCGAATCTTATATACCCACCATCAAATCTTATGACGTAAAAGGAATGCTTCTCTGTAAACATCAGGGAGATAATGCTTAATTCAATTATGTACGTGATCTTCGAATTAACAAAATATTCATTTTTAAAAACAAAATATATATATATATCAGAGGTAGTGTCAATTATGAACTGTTTGTCGTAAAATTTGGTAGAAAGACTTCGTATAACACTTATTCGTTTCGAATTTCATTGCTGATCTCCAATTTTTAATTCAGACATAAGCGTAAAAGTTATTATCTAAAGGGGAACTTATATGGGGTTGGGACAATTATATATCGATACCCATAAAATTTTGTACATAGATTTTGTTGGTCACTTATATCGTCATAAAATTCGGAATAAAGAATTATAATAAAAATCTTTTTATTGCGAGTACAACGATGAAGTAATCATGGAGGCTTTATATATTAGGGATAGGTTCAATTGTGTAAAAAAATTGTATAAAACTTATTTTTTGTCAATTTTCATCGCTGTACTCATATTTTTAAGGGGACCTTAATAGGGGGTAGGGTAGGTTACCGAAAAATCCGAATTAAATTCGGTAGGAAGATTACGTTTGTATAAAAGTTGTTTATTTCGAATTTCTCCGCTATACTCGTATTTTTAAGTCAGTAAAGAGCGTTAAAATCAATTTTTGAAGGTGACCATATGTGGGGGTAGGGTCAATTATGGACCGATTGCCGTAAAATTTGCTAGAGAGATTTTGGCTTATATAAAACATATTTATGTCGAATATTTTTAAGTCGGTAATGAGTATTAATGTCATTTGGTAGAGAAATTTTGATGCATATAAAAGTTACTTATGTTGAATTTCAACGCTGCACTCATAGGGAGACCTTATTTGGGGGTAAGGTCAGTTATGGACCAATTCCCATAAAATTTGGTAGAGACATTTTGCCTTATATAAAACTTATTTATGCCGAATTTCATCGCTATACTCGTATTTTTAAGTCAGTAATGACCGTTTAAATCATTTTCTGAAGGAGACCTTATATGGGGGGTAGGCTCAATTATAGACCTATTTCTATAAAATTTAGTAGAGATTTTGGCTTATATAAAACTTACTTATGTTGAATTTCATCGCTATACTCGTATGGGGGGTAGGGTCAATTTTGGACCGATTCCCATAAAATTTGGTACAGAGATTTTGACGCATATAAAACTTATTTATGCCAAATTTTATCGCTATACTCGTATGTTTAAAACAGTTGTGACTGTTAAAGCTGTTTTTCGGGGGGTCACTTGTATGGGGGATATGCGAAATTGCGGACCCATATTGCCCATTTGCCATACCAAACAAACCTTACCTATAAGAAATATTTGTGGAAAAATTTAACTCGCTTGCTCTTTCCGATCTAACCCTATCGTGCTTTCAACAGACAGACGGACGGACAGATGAACAGACGGATGGACATGGTTAGATCGGCTTAGAATTTAATAAGGACCCAAAATATATATACTTTTGTGGGTCTACGACCAATATTTCGATGTGTTACAAACGGAGTGACAAAATCAATATAAAATATAAAAAGCACTAAATGCACTGTCATAAAATTAGAAAGCACCACTGTAGTGCCTTTTTGAAAAAAGGCACCATGAGCAAAATTTTCCGCGTTTGGCACACCAAAAGGCACCGCAAATAGTGCTAAAAGCACTAAGTTGGCAACACTGACAGTATGCCTCAAACTTTAATTAGCCGACTTTTATATATGTATTTGTTGTAAACCGGTTCTAATTTATTAGTAAACACACGAAAGGAACGTCCACCTACTCGAACTAAATAATAATAAAAAATCAATAGCAAATAAGTTAGTGTAACACTCGGCGTGATCATCGCCATAAAGTAAAACATTTTTTCAATTAACTTCAAGCTCTATGAATATGGGAATTTCCATCGCGTCGAACGTGACCGTCGTACATTTTAATAAGATAAAAAAAATAAGGAAAAAACATACATATATTTTTTTAATGTTTTGTAGAGCTTTAACAGTATGTACATATGTATGTATGTATGTATGTATGTATGTATGTATGTATGTATGTATGTATGTATGTATATATGTATGTATGTATGTATGTATGTATGTATGTATGTATGTATGTATGTATGTATGTATGTATGTATGTATGTATGTATGTATGTATGTATGTATGTATGTATGTATGTATGTATGTATGTATGTATGTATGTATGTATGTATGTATGTATGTATGTATGTATGTATGTATGTATGTATGTATGTATGTATGTATGTATTTATGTATGTATGTATGTACGTATGAATATGTTCCTGATGACAGAGCTACCGCTTTACGAAATCTAAGTACATTCGGCATGGCCGACCATATGTTGGATGTATTTCTATATAAATTATATTTATTCTGTATTTTATTGCATGGTAACGTTTTCAAGTGAGTTATAAAAAAAATTATTTAATATAGTTTGAATGTTTTTTATAATAATACAATTCGAAATTTTATTATTGTTTTTCAGTGGATATGCCCATATGTTTTACTGTGAAGTAACTAAAAATTTTAATGGTGAGCATAACAATTTGCTTTGAAATACCCTAACAGACTTTAAAAAAAACTCCGAATATAAAAAAGTAATAAAATTGTAATAACATAATATATATAAAATATCACATACCTTACTATATCGGTCATTTACTACAAGTCGATAGAAATTTGAAGTATTGAAATGTATGGAGTTTGGAGATTTAGTTTAACCATCCTGAAAATAAAGCTATGATTAAAAATTACAAATCTGACCAATATATAATATTTTTTATCTGGGTATACAAATGAATGGATATACATACATATGGGGAATTTCGTGTCAAGTGACCCAACTTTAAAAATCGATGTCTTCCGATTTTGATGAAATTTGCACCAAGGTTAGTGCTATGGGACACAAATTTTCAGCTCTATCGGTCAAAGAACTGCCGGAGTCGGAGGGGGTCAAAGTTGGATATTTTGGTCATACAGGGTTTTATTCAAATGAGTGTAAGTTTTCACCTATTGGTCCTAGCAAACATTTTCAGATAGCTATTTCTTCATTCTTTCCATAATTTTTTTTTCAAAATGGGCTCTTTTTATTATTATTATTTTTTTTTTTTGCTTAAAGAAAAGCTCATACAATCTCCCACTCGCATCCCATAATGGGATAAAAAAATTATTTTTTAGCTCAAGAACATTTTTTTTCAATATTTGGTACTTATTTTTCCCCTATTTTTTCAAAATGGACCTTTTTGTTGTGTTTTTTTCCTTAAAAGAAACTTAGACCATTTCCTTTAAGAGCTCTGTGGTCACTTATTTTATTTTTGAGTAAAAAATAATTTGTTTGGTGGATATCCCACTCGTATCCCATTATGGGACTATAAAGCCCTTTAAGGAAATTGTATAAGCTTTCTTTTAAGCAAAAAAAAAAAAAAAAAACAAAAAAATAAATAAAAAGGGCCCATTTTGAAAAATAATTTTAAAAAATATAAAAAAAAAATATTTTTTTTTAAATTATATTTTTTTTTTTTTAAAGAAGAAATAGCTATCTGAACTTCTTTGGAAAATTTTTGCTAGGACCAATCGGTGAAAACGTATACTCATTTGAATAAAACCCTGTATGACCAAAATGTCCAACTTTGACTCCCTCTAAGTACGGCAGTTGCGATAGAGCCGATAGAGCTAAAAATTTGTGTCTGACCTACTATCCAATAGTACTAAATTTAGTGCAAATTTCGTCGAAATCTATTTTTTGTGTTGGGTCACTTGACATGAAATTCCCAATATATGCACAAATTTTTAAAATGATCAAAAAAATCCTCAAAATTAATATATCATCTTTATAAAACGGTGGACGGAAAATATATTGCTCCAATTAGATGTTAGAAAAACTTTGACGCTAAAAATTCCTGTATATGCCATTTGAAGTAAACAAGTTAATTCTTACTTCAACTCAAGTTTTTTGTAGCAAGCGAAATTCATACATACAATCGAAACAACTTCCTTTTTTAATTGTTTAAACTCAGTGTGATATTGAATACAATAATACATTTTTACATAAGCTGGTATATTAGAGGAGTTCAAAAATATCGATTTTGCTCAGATGAATCTTATTTTGCTTATTAGTGTCTAAAGAGTACTGGTGTAACATTTTTGAAAAATCGGATAACCGGAATCTGTGCCGGAAATCAATAGAAGTGTGTAAAATTTGGTAAAAAATGTGACCTTTTTCATTTCTTCAAAAATAATGCAATTCAAATTATATCTTTTTTAGTATTTGAACAAAATTTTATCTTTATTTGTATATGCAAATCGCTCATTTACTACAAGAGCGACATAAAAAAATAGTTTTGAGTAAAACATCATATGTAAATACTTTTTAAATAGATCGTCGGATTTGAAAAATATACTTGAGTAGATGTTAATATGTCATTTGATCTTAAACCAAACCAGTCTTATAGTAAGTGAAAGAAATGTAAACAAAATATTCTACACAAAAATGTGAGTAAAATATTCATTAATTTGTCGTTTTTACTAAATATGTCA
>NW_023994211.1:327500-365000 GCF_015586225.1 Lucilia sericata | reverse complement strand
TCTTTTGAGCAAAAAAAGGGCCCATTTAAAAAATAATACTAAAAAAAATTAAAGATTTTTTTGGAAACAATGAAGAAATAGCTTTCTAAGAAGTCTGGACAATTTTTGCTAGGACCAATAGGTGAAAAGTTACACTCATTGAATAAAACCCTGTATGACCAAAATGTCCAACTCTGACCCCTTGTAAGTCCGGCAGTTCTGGATCGATAGCGCTGAAAATTTGTGTCTGGCCTACTGTTGGGTCACTCGATATGAAATTACCCATATACATTTTATTTTCTCTTGTACATAGTTGTTTTCTCTTGTACATAGTTGTTGTACGCCAAACAAAAAATGGCAGAATAAAAAAGGATCACAGCGTGTTGTCTCTGATGCGTTGATCATTCATTATTTAAGAATTGAAAAGTTAATTAACATTTTTATCCTCGTCGTCCACGAGGAAAACAGAAGAAAAAGAAGTTATTAAAGATGCATTGCTTGGCAATTTACGAGTAAGAATTTATTGAAAATATAAGAAAATATTTTCGGAAATAAACAACAACACAACTAAAATTATAATCTTGAATTGAGCTTGTTTGCTTTGATTTTAGACGGTTTAGCTGCTTCTTTAGTTGACCGTCTAAAATTAGGATTATTTTTTTTTTTTCAATTTAAACTGTTCGATTTTATCTGAAATTATTATTGTTTGATATTAAATAATTATAAAATATTTAGCAGTAATAAATTAGTTTTACACATACATTTGTATGAAAATTAGGGATATAACTATTGACATTTGTTGCATATATGAGAATTGGCATAGATAGCATAATCGAATAGACCATTAAAAATATGACAAATTATTATTATTTTGCGGTTGTTAAAAAATGTCGCGCACCAAGTTATTGCGTTTGGTGCCTGACATTTTTTTATTACATATTTCATTACAAATAATATTCAGTAAAACGATATGTCAAAATTTTCAAATAAAATTAAAAATATTATAGTGTAGATACAAAATGTAGTAAAACTTACTGAAAATACGGATGGAAAATTAAAAATCGTATGTTTTTTTTAATTTTTTGAAAAATTTCAAAACGATTGGGTTTTTTTTCATTTTATTTGAGTTTTATTTTTATTTAAACAAAGAAAAAATAAAAACGGAAAAAAATTAAAATTTACGTTTTTTCTTTAATGTTTTTCAAATTTAAGTTTCATTTTATTTCAAATCGGATAGTGTAAAAACAAAATATATTTTCTATTTGATAATACATTTTATTCCTCCGCTAAGTTGTTTTTATAATTAGTAATAACTTATAATTAATAATAACTGCGGACATACTTCAAAAGATAATTTTAAATGAGGGAAGTATTCCTCACACTTGCAAAAAAGTTACAATTACTTATATAGTGATGACTGATTTATCATCGCTTTGGCGTTATATAGATCCATTACGAAAGGATTTTTGGAAACTCGAACGTTTAGGGGATAAAATGGGTAAAAGTTGGTTTATTCATTAGTTATACGTGGTGGTATGCCAAAAATTTCGCCAAAATTAGTTATATCCCTAATCGTTTCGAATTTCATCGCGGTACTCATATCTTTATTTCAGTTATGAGGTTTAAAGTAATTTTCTGAAGGAAATCGATAATGGAGGGGTTGGATCAGTTATCGACCGATACTCATCAAATTAAGTTGAAAAATTTCAGTTCGTTTAAACTTTAAAATAAAAAAAAAAAAAATAAAAATTTGGTTTATATTAGAAATTGGGGTTGGTCTTTGATTCCAAATGACCTAAAAAAAATTATTTTCATTACTTATACAACAACATTTACAATAATTTTGAAATTAATAAAAAAAATTTTATTTATTTAGATATTTTTACAATTAAAATTATAACAAATTAAAATTATAACAAATCTTAAAGTTAACGCTATCGGCTGAGAAAATATTTGAAAAAAAAAAAAAATAATTTTTTGAGATTTCAACTACTTGTATGATTTAGGTGGTATACTAGCTTATTATTCTAATACAAATTGGCAAACACCTCCTTTTCTTTATAGAAATATTATATATTAAAAAAGAAACAAACATTGTAAAGTCAAACTCAAAATCGGACAAGCAATTTCTGTTCAGAATTTTCAACGATTTTGCATCTTTAACATTAAAAACATTTATATCCAGTTCCACTCTAAAGTGTTCATGGTGTCTATATAAATATAGCAGCCGCGTTCTACGAACTATAGAAATAAGGCATATTATTCGAATAGGAGGAAATATGAAACCTGTAAATATTAGTAATATCGTGGGTAAACGACATCGTGGGCAAATCACTGCATACAAGACATTATTAAAAGGTATGGCAATGAAAATATTTAGAAAATTAAAACGTTAAGGTCAAAAAAATTTTAATTGGAAAAATATTGATCCCGTACATTACTCGAGGTGAGGAAAAACCATCAAAACTGTACTCAGGAGGACTTTCTTATACCAATAATATAAGAAAGTCGTCCTGAGTTAAAGCATCCTTAAAAATTGTCTATGGTCGAGTTTTGACAACAAAAAAGACCTAAAAGTAAAACTTTACGTTTAAATGTTTCTATTGATATAGTCTCAAAAATAGTTTTGCTTAAAGTACAGCAAACGTATATAATAAATTTGTATTTTTACTAATATATGTAAATATTAATTGTTAAGTTTTGTTGTTAGGCTAACAAAACAACTTTTTTAAAATAATATGATCGTGGCCGATTTCAAGCCGATTTCCTTATACATACTGGTGTCAACATTCTATTATATCCCAAAAGTAAATTTTTGGTGGATTTGACCTTTTTATACCCTACACCTTCGTGAGAAGGGTATATATAAGTTTGTCTTTCCGTTTGTAATTTTTATAACATAATTTTCCGACCCTATAAAGTATATATATTCTGAATCCTTATAGATAGCGGAATCGATGTCCGTCTATGTGTTTGTTGAAATCTGAAGACCTCAGATATCTTCGGGATCCAAATCTTGAATAATTCTGTCAGACAAACTTTCGAGAAGTTTCCTATTTAAAATCTGCATAATCCGTCCATAAATAACGGAGATATAACCAAAAATCCGACACAACCTCTGAAAAGACACTGCTTATTGTGAAACAGATTTTTGTTTGCATCATAGTTGCCAGATGATATGGGCGCAAAATCGTCAAATTTCGATAAAAAAAATGTCAAAATAGTCAATTAATTAAATTTTTCCAAATCGTTATTAAAGCGTCAAAACTATTTTCAATAGCTAATAAACATATTTGGTGGTGCTCAGTATGACAAATATATGTACTTTGAAATTCGTTAGGTATATTGAGTTCTTGTAAACTATTTGAGAATTTTTTCATAAGAATGTTTAATACAAAAAACAAAATCCACTAAAATCCGAAATTATGATTCCTTTTACTCAAAGATGTTTAAATAAACGCTAATGTGTCTATACTTCATCCCACAGCCTATTTTTCTAGATCCAACACACTTCATGAGTACGGGTCATACCCTGAGTACAGGTTAAAAAAAGGAATTCTCAAAAACTTTTGGTTTCGCTTATACGTCAACTACTTAATCAATGGACATTCTACCTCTATTATAAAATATTATAATCAGGGAAACCAACAGGACTGAAAACTATGTTCTAAAATAAACAATACGTATGATATGCTCTAAAAACTTGAAATAAGCCTAAACATGCTATTAAAATCAAATCATGCGTAAATAAAAAAAATATACGCTAACAAATCGATGCCAAATTTCTTTAATTGTTCTTGTAAATAACTTGTCCATGCAGCATAAAAACAAGCATTTCCATATTTTGGTTTCCCTGATTAAAATTTTTAATTTGATTAACATTTATTCATTTTATTCTTAGAATATACTAAATATGTTTCGATTTTCTTTTAAATTGATAAAGTAATGATAAGTTTATAAAAATTTTTACAAAAATCCATTTTAAAAAAATTGTCAAATTTTGAGTTAAAATCGTGAAATCGTCAATGGGTAATTTTTGGCACTGAAAATCGTCAAAATGACGATAAATCGTGAAATATGGCAACAGTGGTTTGGATGTATGTATGTTGGATTCGTTGCGTTGTGTATTTTGTTTGGTATGGTTGGATGCTGTTGGTTTCATTACGTTGTGTATTTAGTTTTTTTTTGTATGTTTTATTTCGTTTAGCGTTGCTGTTGTTCCTTTTGTTTTGCTATTGCTAAACTAATGATAGAGTCGGGAAAATGACAACCGCTTCTGTTTCGCTTATACATACTACATACATATGTATCAAACATTTTACGTTTTCAGTGTATTTTTTCAAGCAAATAATTTATTCGACAAATTTTTTCTATTTGCCAGGAAAAAATGTCCAACTTCTGGCAAAGAGAAAATATTTTTAATTATTCAATTTTGTTCACTTTTACAATTTCCAGTAAAAACCTGCAAACATGACAAGAAAAGGAGTAATTTTATTTAAAAAAAATACTCCACATTTTGAATTTTGATTCGGACACAAAATTAAAAAATCCAAAATATGCCAATAATTCAGGTTAATGCAGATATGTTCGATTTTCTTCTTCAATGACTCATTTCTACCATCGAAAATCAAGATCTCATTAATTAGTCAAAAAGATTTTGTAAAATTTCCCATAATAAATTTGTAATTAAAACCTCAATTTCCAAAAATACCAAGAGCCAAAATTTAGTGAAAAAACATTTTGATCAAAATAATGAAGTTTTGTTGTTTCTGTCCGTTAAAATTTTTGATTGATGATCATATTTCACGATATAAAATTTAAATTTAAAATTCATATTTTAACTATGATAATTTCGGAGTACGAAACATTATCGTATACATATGCAAGAAAAAAGTCAAAATGGAGAATCAAAAATAGCAGTCAACATTTTTAAAATTTGACTTACTGGAATACATATCTAATGAATACGTATAATAAGAAGTTGGACTAGAACATTGTTTTACAACAATAACATATCCCTCTCCGACTATCTCACAATATGTACTTCAAAACTTTTTCGCGAAAATATGAAGATAATTTACCTTCTTACATCTTTTCTTACACACACAACACACTTTTTATTTTTTTTTTTTGCTTTTTTACACCGTTAAATAGCCCGAAAAAGTTTTATTTTTTGTAAACGACAAATTTATTTTTTATTTTTTTTTTTGACAATTACTTTTTGAGGAATTTAAATAAAACTAGAAAAAAAGAAGTTGTAAATTTTGTAAATATTGTATTTATTAAATGTTTGCAGATCAAATGTGTAATAAAAAGATTAAAAAATATGTGAAAGTATAAATCTAAATGTTTTATATTTTTCCTAAAATTTTTAAGTATGTTTTTATGCAACTATAAACCCTCGAAAACTGTGCGACCTGTGCATGTTTCCATTCTCGCAATTGAATTGATTTGCAAAACACTTATAAATTTGAGCGACTATTTAGACTGGCAAACTAGAACAATTTAATATATGCGTTCCGTATTGATCAGTTTTTATTCTATGGACTTGAATTTTCACCTTTAAACTTATGTTTTATAATTTTTTATTTAAATAATTTCTTTATTTTTTTAATTTCGTTTGACATTGTTTTAAAATGTTTACAAATATTGTAATTGCACAGAATTTGGACAGGGGTTTCATGAAACAAGTCGAATAAACTTGCACACTTGCACAAATGGGAAACTTAAGCGTTTAAATGAAAACCCTTATTATTTTTATTTTTTCTTGGTAAAAATTTGTTTAGTTAGAAAAACTATTTTTATCTTGCCGTCAATTCCTCCGAAATTTATGAACGGTCACAAATTTCTAGACAGAGAACATCTCAAGGAACACATTGGTACTATTAACACTAAAATATTCTTTGACACTGCTTAGCAAAAGTATAAACTCCAAAGTCTCCAGATTAAATATTCAAACTTTTTTCCTCTGTGCTCGAATCGGACTTTTGTCCAAAAAATTGATTTCTGACCCAGAAAGTACTGTTCAAAATTATTCTGTTTTATCTTGATTGTTCCACTAGAATAATTTTAAGCGCTGATTTAGCGCCTTTTTCTAAAAAAGCGCCAAGATAAAAAATTCAACTTTTGGTTGGGAAGCTAAATCTATCGCTAAAACCGCTAAATTAGCAACGCTTAAAAAATATATAAGTATGTACATAGATACAACAACACTTTGCTATAAATCAATCCAGTAAAAAGAAATAAACAAATTACATATAGCAAAAACAACATCAACACTATTAACATACCTAACATCTTCGGTTTATAAACAAAAAACACTTGTCGCGACAAACCCGAAATGCAAAACACACATAATCACACATGTATGCATTTAACCGACCGACACGAAAAAAATTTGCTTTTTATTTGGAGCGCTAGGGCTCCGCTGCCAACAGGTGACTCCTTTTTTTGGCAAATTTTTAATTGCTGAAAAACTTTCAGAAATTCATATTTTCCTTTAATTAAACAAACACTTTTTATTCGTAATTGATTAAATTTTACTTTTTTCATAAATTTATTAATATTTAAACACTTTTTAATAAACATTTTTAACAATTTAATACAACCAACGAAATTTTACGTATAAATTAGCCGAACAAAAGGAAATAACTAAAGGCGGCAAATAAAAAGGAGAGAGAGTGTGAAGTTAGTAAATGACATACAAGAGATTTATGTAATACGTATCAGGCATGGAAAATTCACTTTTGTACTTTTTTCAGTATATTTTGATATCGAAAAAAACCGCGGTACCCCTATGACATTTTCGGTACTTTTTCTAACTTATACATTTTTGATAATTAGTTCACATAGTATTCAATAGATCTCTATAGTCTATAGTCCAATTTATCTTGTCAAAATTAGTTTAGTACTTTAAAATTTAAAAATTACTATTTTTGTTATAAGTTCATACAATTTTAAAATTTCGATTTTCCATGACTGGTATGTATCAAATGACAATTGTTTGTTTTTGGTGAGTGGTGGGAGGAGGTAAGAGCAATAGAGGTTTATGTTTGCATAATTTGGAATTTAAGGAGAGGGTAAAAGTGAAGACAACGAATTGGTGAGCAGTGTTGCCCCAACAAATTTTTTTTTCTAACCAAAATTCGAATAAAAAATAACCAAATTAAGAAAAAAGTAAACAAAATTATTTTTATTTGTTTCATATTTACATTTGGACATTAAAATAACAAATTCATTTTCTGAAGTGGAACTTGTAACTATGTTTCGTCGATAAACTGGTATTATGAAGACAGTTATGAGTGTTAAAGTAATTTTCTGTAGGGGATCTTATATGAGACGTATGGTCAATTATGGACCAATTCTCATAAAATCTGACAGAGATATTTTAGTTCCTTTAAAACTTGATTATGTTGAATTTTGTTGCTATATTGCAGTACATTATGAGCTCTAAAGTCATTTTCTGAGGAGCATTTTTGTGAAGGATAGAGTCAATTATATACCGATCCTCATAAACTTTGACAAATACATTTCCAATAAAACTTTTTTATATTGAATTTCATCGCTATACATGCTTTTTTTTTAGCAATATAGTCATTTTTTGAATAGGGCATAATATGGGGGCTAAAAATATTTTGGCAAAATATTTCAGTTTTCTATCTTGTTTCTTTTCGACTCTATCGGTTTTCAACAATAAATATATGTCTCTTCGCGTATTCGTTAACAAAAGTAATTAATATTTATTTTAAAAAATAACTGAGTTTTTAACGCGTTTTAGCGCTATTCAAAAATACTCCACATTTGACTTTTTGAAAACAATTTTAAATTAAAAAATTCTTCCCATTTTATGTACAGATTTTTAGATTTCGTTCGAAATTTGGGTTTAAGGGGTATATTTGACCAAATTATAATACCATGTAGCGGATGTTAGCATTACATTCATAACTTCCGCAATATTTGTAAACGTAATCTATCCAAATTATCCGACAAATTGACCAAAATTTAGAATTTAAGACGGTAAAATAAAAAGTAGTATACAACATCATCTAGAAAATGTAAATAAAGAACTAAAAGTCATGGTGAGATAGTAGAAGTCAAAGGTCATGAGTATCAAATCTTTGCATATATCGCAATTATTATTCGTCGTGTGAGTTGAGATGTTATTACAAGTTTTGTAGATAATACAATTTCATTTTCCTTAGCTGTGTTATTTAAAAATATCAGTTGATTAATACTTTAAAGATATTGTGATACTATTCTTGCATCAATTAACAGAAAATACTTTATTAATTCTTATTAAATCATTAGAATTCGAGAATTAGAATTTCGACAAATTAGCACAGTATCTGTTTATGCAAAATTTCAAATAGGTATAGAAGTTGCAATTATACTTTAAATTTTTAATTTAATTTGGAGGACATAATCTACTAAGTACGTAGACTATTCCCACCAAATTCCATAAAAATCGAAATGTGAAATACAGCCTACTTCGTTTTTTCATATAAGTACCGCGAGTTCTTTACATAAAAAGTTCCAATAGAAATATTAACGGAAGTACGGACGAGTTTGAATCAAAAAGTGATTCATTCCATTATTCACGGTGTTAGATAGGCTAGTGTAAATAAAATAATATTACGGTGTTGTTATGATTTAAATCAACTCATTTAATATGTGGAAAACGCACTTTTGGTACTTTGCTAAGGTACTTTTGCTAAATCCTAAAATACCTTTGTGCACATAATTATAACCAGTAAATGTACAAATTGCAGTAATAAAAAAATTTCGAATAGTAAAAAAAAATTCCACATATTACCAAAATTCAAAACAGGGACGATATGTATATTTACATAGTTGGTTTAAAACTAGAGATAAAAGAAGGATTTTTTAATTTTATTTTTAGAATAAAAGCAAACAGCATTTAGTTCAATTGTTTGCAAAAAATAACCATAACGAAAAAGTAATTCACATGTACACATGCAAAATAAAAATAACCAATTTTGGTTAATAATAACCAAAGTGGCAACACTGTTGGTGAGTTAATATTTTAATTATGTATGTATGTAGGTTTGTGGGGAATATGTGTTTGAGAGGAAACTGATTATTTTGTTATTGCAGCTTCCATATGTTTATAAGAGGTAATAGATTTATACCATTTGCCCATTGGTTATACATACTTTATAAAAATACTAATGGAAAATCATTTGATTTTTCAAATATAGTCTCATAATCTAAGGGCACTTTTAATTGAGGCAGCTTATTATTTTGTAGCCATTTTTTTATTTTCATAGTTTGTTTTCTCTTCTTCGTTGGCTATCACGGAAAGATATTAACTAAACACTTGACTTTTGTTCTACCTTTTAAGTTGTCAAAACTCAATATTAAAAAAATTACCGTCTCCGTAAGATTGTATTTCTACTCTTAATTATTTGTTTAAGTCGACCGAGTTTTAGTTTTAAAACGGCCAATTATAGGCCGATTCTCATAAAATTTGGTAGATATACATACATATGTATGTTGGTTACCATAGTACATACTTATTAGTGGAATTTCTTAGTTTTGGCAGCATTTTTAAGCCAGCAACGAAGAGGATCTAATAAGAGGGTAGGGTCAATTATGAACCGATCCTCATAACATTTGGTAGAGAGATTTTGGCTACTGTAAAACTTATTTCTGATGGAAAATAGGGTTGATCTTTAATTATCTATATATGTATATAAAAATGAATGTGTGTTTGCATGTTTTTATATTTTAAGTTTATAGACTTCTAGACGGCTGAACCGATTTTCTTGAAATTTGGAAAAGGTTATTGGAAAGGTTTGGGGCTTGGAGCCCCCATATGAATTAAATAGAAAAAATTTATATCTGAAAACTATTAGAGCTAGAATCATAAAATTTTACATGAATAACTTTGACATTCATGTGAACATTTAGAGAATAACGGACGGACTTTCAATGGGGGCTTGGCACTTCCCATATGAATTAAATACAAAATTTCGTAGGTACATCTGGTAAACTATTAGATTATAAAAATTGTTCATTGATTGCATTAAAATCTTAATTGACGTTCGGGAAAATTGGCTAACTTGCAATAATTTGCGTGGCATCTCTCATATGTAACAAATTGTATATATGGAAAACTATTGTAGTAAGAATCTTCAAAATCGTTAAGTGGGTTTTTTATTTATATTGCTTTTAGGGTAGCAAAGCACACTGGGTATAGCTAGTATATTTATAATTAGTGATCGGATATGTATATTGGAAATGTTTAGTGAAATTATAACCAAGGACAGGGTCTTTGAAAAAAGTGTCGTATCGGGCATAATTAATATATTAATAGGGGACTAAGGTCAAATGAGCACCTATCATTTCGAACAGGGCAAGGATTTCCATGCAGATGCATGTTTATAGTCAGTAACTCAAAATAACTTTTAACAAGTTTTTTTTCGAATCAAAGAATTTGCTACAAAATTGTATCGATTTGTTATTGCATATTTTGTTATAAATGTATAAATTGCATATTTTGCTTTAAATTACATATATTTTGCATATTTCAAACATTTTTGTAGCATATTTTGCGTATTTTGTAATTTTTCTAACACAAATTGTGTTTTGTTATCTTTGTATTACATATTTTTACAATAAATTTTATATTTACTTTTGAGTCCATATAAACCGATAACTAGGTGAAATTTTGCACATACATCTCTAGCCCCCATACAAATTATCCTCTAGAAAATTACTTAAACGACCATAATTCACTTAAAAACGTTACCACACGATAAAATTCTGAATAAATATAATTTATACAAAAATACATCAGGAAATTTGATGAGGATCGAATAATTTTTGACCCTAGCCCCAAATGTTTAAATATATTAAAAAATTTAGCATAAATGCATTATTATTTAATAATATTTCACAAGGAAATATTTTTGGTGCACAAAACTACTAGTCATTACCAAAACATGAAAAATTTTGGCGGGTATATGTTTATTGTTTCTTTTATAATTAATAAATAGATGAAAACATTATAGTGCCCAAGCGGAGCAACCTCAAAATCAGGGAAACCAAAAATATGCTCTAAAAAAGTGTTTTATGCTCCAAAAATAAATGTTTAATATCTTTTTTACATTGAAAAGCTCAAAAAGACTGAAAATATAATGAAATAGTCAATATTCATAATACAAGATTTATTTTTGATAATTGATCCATCCCATACACAGAAAAAAATATAAACAACTTTTTTTATAACAGTTCAGTTTTAACAGTACAAAATAATAGTTTCTAAAATGAGAAATAAATTTTGGGGTTTTTACAAGTGTTGTAAGTAAAAAGTAAGCTTCTTATTTACTGCATTGCATAAGCTTCTTATTTACTGCATTGCATATGTATGTATGTATGTATGTATGTATGTATGTATGTATGTATGTATGTATGTATGTATGTATGTATGTATGTATGTATGTATGTATGTATGTATGTATGTATGTATGTATGTATGTATGTATGTATGTATGTATGTATGTATGTATGTATGTATGTATGTATGTATGTATGTATGTATGTATGTATGTATGTTATGTATGTATGTATGTATGTATGTATGTATGTATGTATGTATGTATGTATGTATGTATGATGTATGTATGTATGTATGTATGTATGTATGTATGTATGTATGTATGTATGTATGTATGTATGTATGTATGTATGTATGTATGTATGTATGTATGTATGTATGTATGATGTATGTATGTATGTAGTATGTATGTATGTATGTATGTATGTATGTATGTATGTATGTATGTATGTATGTATGTATGTATGTATGTATGTATGTATGTAGTATGTATGTATGTATGTATGTATGTATGTTGTATGTATGTATGTATGTATGTATGTATGTATGTATGTAGTATGTATGTATGTATGTATGTAGTATGTATGTATGTATGTATGTATGTATGTATGTATGTATGTATGTATGTATGTATGTATGTATGTATGTATGTATGTATGTATGTATGTATGTATAGTATGTATGTATGATGTATGTATGTATGTATGTATGTATGTATGTATGTATGTATGCATGTATGTATGTATGTATGTATGTATGTGTGTATGTATGTATGTATGTATGTATGTATGTATGTATGTATGTATGTATGTATGTATGTATGTATGTATGTATGTATGTATGTATGTATGTATGTATGTATGTATGTATGTATGTATGTATGTATGTATGTATGTATGTATGTATGTATGTATGTATGTATGTATGTATGTATGTATGTATGTATGTATGTATGTATGTATGTATGTATGTATGTATGTATGTATGTATGTATGTATGTATGTATGTATGTATGCATGCATGCATGTATGTATGTATTATGTATGTATGTATGCATGCATGTATGTATGTATATTATACAAGAAACAAATTTTCAGCTCTGTCGGTCAAGAACTGCCGGACTTATAGGTGGTCAGTTGGATTCAGATAGCTATTTCTTCGTTGTTGTATGTATGTACATATGTAAAACGAAGAAATAGCTATCTGAACTCCTTTGGACAATTCTTACTATCCAATTGTCTTTAGTCTTTTTTGCATCCTGTGCCAATTAATCATTGGTTTAGGGTATCGTCGGGAATTCCCGATTAAAATTCTCCACTTGATATAATACTAATTTTAAAGTATGAAAATTTTGCCTTTCTTCTGCCCATTTTTTAAACAATTTAGCCTTTTCTGGCCTTTTTTAAAGTTCGATTTGTCCTCTTCTTTCTTATCTTGTAAAAAGGAAAACTCACTAACTCATGACATTTTATTAAAAACTAGCTAAACCCAGTGTGCTTTGCTACCGTAAGAGCAATGTAAATAAAAAACTCATTACGATTTTTAAATTCTAACTATAATAGTTTTTAGATATAAATTTTATACTATTGGGATGCCACGCAAATTATTGCAAGTTTACCAATTTATCCAAATGTTAATTTAGATTTTAATGTATCCTATGAAAAATTTTAATAATATAATAATTTCCCAGATATACGAAATTTTGTATTTAATTCATATGGGAGATTCCAAGGTCCCATTGAAAGTCCGCCCATTTTTCTCTAAATGTTCGCATGTCACATTTTTCATGTAAAATTTTAATTTTCTAGCTCTAATAGTTTCTCATATATACGAATTTTTATATTTAATTCATATGGGAGGTTCCAATGTTGACATTAATGTCAAAGGATTTTTGCTCTAATAGTTTCCTAGACATACGTTTTTTTCTTTAATTCATATGGGAGGTTCCAACCAGCCCTAATGAAAGTCGGCCCATTTTCCCCAAAATGTTGAAATAAATGTTAAATTTCTTCGTGCAAAATTTGAAGATTTTAGGTCTATTAGTTTCCCAGACAAACGACAACACCAATTTTTTACCCAAATGTTCACATGGATGTCAAAGTTGTTATTGCAAAATTTGAGGATTTTAGCTCTAATAGTTTCTCAGATATACGAAATTTGCTATTTAATTCATATGGTGAGTTCCAAGCCCCCCTAATGAAAGTCCGCCCTTTTCCCCAAAATGTTCAGATAAATATTAAAGTTCTTCGTGCAAAATTTTAAGAAGCTAGCTCTATTAGTTTCCCAGATAAACGAATTTTTGTATATTTTATTCATATGGGAGGAGCAACGCCCCCCATTGGTAGTCCGCCAATTTATTACCCAAATCTCTAATAGTTTCCCAGATAAGCGAGTTTTTGTATTTAATTCATATGGGTGTTGCCACGCCCCCTACTTCTAGTCCGCCCCCTTTTTCCTTAAATAATCATATTGGCACTAAAGTGGTTCCGACAAAATTTGAGGACTCTATCTGCTATATCTTCTCAGAAATACTTATTTTATATTTTCTTCATATGGAAGGTGCCACGCCCACTATAGCAATTCCGCCCATTTTATCCGAAAATATTCTTATGGATGTCAACGATGTCCATACAAAATTTGAAGACTTTAACTGTTGTACTTTCTGAAATGTGCGAATTTTAATACTATGATTGCATGTGGGCGTGGCACCCCTCCCACTTGAAATTTCGAAATAAAAAGTAGCCTTTAGTTCCTTCCATACATACAGGAAGACACTGTGAAAATTTCGAGAAGATCGGTTCAGCCGTCTATAAAGTCCAAACAAACAACTACAAACAGACATACATACAGACATCCACACTACAGATACAGACAGACATACATACAGACAGACAAAGACAGACAGACAGACACAGACAGACTACAGACAGACAGAAGCAGATACAGACATACAGACAGACAGAAAGAGACAGACAGACAGACATACAGACAGACAGACAGACAGACAGAAGACATACATACATACAGACAGAACATACATACATACAGACATACATACATACAGACAGACATACATATACATACAGACATACATATACATACATACAGACATACATACATACATACATAGACATACATACATACATACATACATACATACAGACATACATACATACATACATACATACATACATACATAAACTGTTGTACTTTCTGAAATGTGCGAATTTTAATACTATGATTGCATGTGGGCGTGGCACCCCTCCCACTTGAAATTTCGAAATAAAAAGTGCCTTAGTTCCTTCCATACATACAGGAAGACACTGTGAAAATCGAGAAGATCGGGGCAGCCGAGAAAGTCCAAACAAACAGACATACAAACAGACAGACAGACAGACAGCCACACAACATACATACAGACAGACAACAGAATACATACTACATACATACACAGACAGACAGACAGGACAGACAGACAGAAACAACAGACAGACAGACATACAGACAGACAGACAGAAGACAGACAGACAGACAGACATACATACAGACAACAGACAGACAGACATACATACATACAGACATACAGACATACAGACAACATACAACATACAGACATACAGACAGACATACAGACAGACATACAGACAGAATACATACAGACATACATACAGACAATACATACAGAAGACAGACATACATACATACATACATACATACATACATACATACATACATACATACATACATTACATACATACATACATACATACATACATACATGAAAATTTGAAAGATTAACTTTACATATGATGGGAGGCAGACGTGATTAATTGTTTTCAAAGGGCTGTGAAAATATTTCACTGTGTGAATTTTTTGTGCTAACTTTTTAGTTTTTGTGATAAAAAAAATATATTGGTCAGTGATAGAACGTCAATAATAGTGAATAATAAGACATAATAATATTTTCGATAATATAATTTGAAGCCCGAAAAAAATTGAAACTAAACCCCAGAACTGCCCGTGGGGCACATGCGCCAAATTTGGTTAAAATATAAAAAAAAAATCAGTAATAATTTGTTTAATTTTTTTTTTAAGTTATGTGAAATAACAAAAATATCTAGTTTATTATACTTTGTTTAGTGAATTAAAATATAAAACAGCAAAATAAGTTTTTTTTTTATTTTTTTTTTTTTGGCTTATTTTACTAATGACAAATCTGCAGCATCCCCTTGGCGTATTTACCCCATGGATTGGGGCGGTATCGCCGTTTTTGGTCAGTGCGGAAAAGTTAAAAAAATATGTGCATGAGGATGACTTAGGAAAGATTGAAAGGGATAAAACTAAAGCCAACATATCTAAGTAATCTGAACCAAAACAAAAATTAAGAATATGTATTGTGGTTTTTAATTTGAGGGCCGCCTCAAAAAAAGTGGCTATGGTCCCCCTTCTACCCTACATACATACATACAGTACATAAATACATACATACATACATACATACATACATACTAACTACATACATACATAGCATACATACAACATACATACATACATACATACATACATACATACATACATACATACATACATACATACATACATACATACATACATACATACATACATACATACATACATACATACTACATACATACATACAGACTACATACAATACATACATACTCATACATACATACATACATACATACATACATACATACATACATACATACATACATACATACATACATACATACATACAGACATACAGACATACTACATACATACATACATACATACATACATACTACATACATACATACATACATACATACATACATACATACATACATACATACATACATACATACATACATACATACATACATACATACATACATACATACATACATACATACATACATACATACATACATACATACATACATACATACATACATACATACATACATCATACATACATACATACATACATACATCATACATACATACATACATACATACATACATACATACATCATACATACATACATACATACATACATACATACATACATACATACATACATACATACATACATACATACATACATACACATACATACATACATACACACATTCATTTTTATAAATATATATAGATTAACAAAAACATCAATATTGAAAGTATATTTTCTCCATTATAAGCCTTATAACGTCCGAATTGTGTTATTAAAATATTAAATACATACGTTACATTAAAATATTAAATACATACTACGGGTATGTATGTATGTATATATTAGTTTCTAGGTAATACAATGATTTAAACTTACTTGAAAACATTAACACATTATCAAAAAATAATACTTAAGTTTTTATATGTAAATGTGTACATTTAAACGAGGTAACAATGTTATCGTTTTATCCATTTACATAATTTTGTTTTGTCTCATTTAGCTTCTCCTTGTGTTCAGAAAACAATCGAAATTCTGGATTAAATATTTACATCGATATGAGTAGCTTCTATTTACTCGTACAGCAGCAAGCAACTTCGGCCATTTAATAAACTACTGATCATAGTGATCATTTGTTTTATTTGTTCATCATCTTAACAACATTCTGAGATCCATTTCTTATTCGGATGCAAATGAAATGTTGGTGACAATAAAGTGCTTAAGTATTATTATCAGTTCATGTATCATTATTGTTGTTCCACCGTTTTAACTAATTTAAATCCAATAGTAATTTATTTTATCCAGTGGTACATGTTTCTCTTTCATATTTATTCGATGGGACAACAAATGGAATCTTTAAATGTAACATATCAACACATTGTCATTATCTCGTGGGGCTTTGTTTGAAAAAAGACCTTAATTTATTTTCACAACAGAAACATTTTAATAAGAAAGGTAAAAAAGAAAGCACCGTATTGTTTCTATATTCATATATGAAAAATTTTTATAATTGGTCACATATAAATATTTGTGGTGCTACCTGCAACTCTATACTATGTCAGAATACAATATGACTCAATTATAGAGTTAACATTTTAAGAAAATCTAATAGATAGTAAGTAGTGCCTGCTATTATAATCTTTTATAAAAATGCGCCCACTTTCACATAGTTATTCAGTTTTTTATTTGATGTTTTTGTTACTTCTATGGTTATTTTCGAAATGTTTTCAGGTCCATATGCATACAAAGAGCATTATGTTTTTGTTGTAAAACATTTCCAATTTAAATATTTATGTATTTTTATAATTTTTATAGTTTTTATGAGTCTTTAAAAACTCAAAACATTGATTCGTTATTTTTCGGTTTGTTACTCATGGGTTTGTTGTTTATATTAATCTTGACTTTTAAAGTCCGTTTGAAAAGGCCGCCACGAATAGTATTGATCGCTTTTTCTGACTAAAATATTAGCGATTTTCCTTAAGACGACATCAATAAGAGGGGTATATTTTTTAAGCATAGATTTTTAAAATGTTTAGACAAATTTTGGTAACACATAGCTGATAAGAAAATTTTAATAGATAAATACATTGGGGTGGCAATGAAACTTTGGCTTATTAAACATATCTATAAAATCTAAGAATCGCCCTACTGAGGTCAGAAAATGACTACTTAATTTTTAATAAAAAACAAGTTAGAGTACAATATTTGGCTGTGCCGAATCTGAATTACCCATTTACCCATTGAACAACTATTCAATTTTTAGATAACTCGACATAAGTAGTTTACGTAGTGAGGGTACTTAAAACTGGTGGCATATGTTTCAAATCTTATTCGCAAAAAAAATTGCAAAAATTAAATTTTAGATTTTTTCAATATTTTGCGCCAGAAAGTATGAACTTTGAGAATGAAAAACTAAAAGAATGTATAGTAACTCTTGCCACGAGTTCCAATTAAAATTTTATTTATTACTCATCCATATACGAAAATATTGCAGTTTTTGACTCAATTTTTAAGGTAAAGGCACACGCAAAGCGCTAATTATAAAAGATGTATAAGATGTATAAGAATGTGCGCGAAAATCATTATTCCTTATCAAATGTTATCTTAAAATCGAAGACACGTCAAATTACTTTCCAAGTTGCACTAGCGGCAGCAGCTTTAATTTGTTTGTAACAGTTACTATATGAAATTAACGTTTCTTGTCAAAAAATGTTTATTAGGAATTTGCTGTTTCAATTTAATTAATTACTAAAACCTTTAATTATTTTTATTATTTTTTTTGCAATATTGTGAACAATAAGTGCGTAATTCCAAAATATGTTTATCTCTAAATGTTATTATATAATTTACAAACAAATTAAATATGACGTTATTAGTAATAATTTAAATAAAGAGGTCCCTTTAGAGGACCCTGAAGCGAATAAAATTTTTACATGGATTTGTAGCCCTTGTTAAGTACATATTATCAATTTCTTTAACTTTTGTTTAATTATATTGAGAAATGTATTTTTGACAATGTTTTAAAAAACATTTATAAAAAACGCGATAACTTTGACGTACCTTCTTGAGAAAAAGGGAAGCCAAAAATATGCTCCAAAAAATTGTTTTAAGCACTTTAAACATGCAGTAAAAATTTCAAAATATGCTCAAAAAATAAAAGTTTAAATTATGTATTTTGTAACATTGAAAAACTCGAAAAGATTGAAAATGTTGTGAAATAATCAATATTTAATGTCATATTTCATCCCACAATATTAATATTTGAAAATTGATTCATCTGATAGTTTGAAGAACTAGTTTAATAGGATTCTTTTACGTTCAGTAAACCAATAAATAACAGGAAGCTACATTTGGTCCCTCAAAAAATAGGTTGCCACATTTCTTCCAATTTCATTCATTGCTTCTAAACTGACATTTTTATCGGTTTTGCCATAGAACCCATACAAATTGAATGCTTTATCGAATAAAAAACTATAACATTGGTTTTCATGATATTATATTCTTTTGCTGTTTTCAAGCTCTACAAATAAAATGTGTTTTTTCAAAATTTTTAAACAGCCAAACAATTTTTAAAAAAATATTAATTAAATTTTTTTAAAGAATTTTTAAGAAAAAATGTTTTTAAAAATATACAAATATGAACAAATAAAGCACAAAACATCAAAATATGCACTAAAAGAGTAATATATGCTCTATAAACTTGAAAATATGCCTTAAAATGCTACAGAAGCCAAATCATGTAAAATCGATGCCAAAATTTTTAAATTGGTTTGAAACGTGTGAATATCTTATCCATGAGTCCATACGACGCCCCACAAAAAAACATGCATTTGCATATTTTGGATTCCCTGTTTATAACAATTTGTAAACCATTGGAAACAACAACAACTAAGTTTAATATTTGTGTTTGTTGTTTTGAATTTATATTCTTGTTAAACGAATTTAAAAAACTTATAATCTAGATTATTGCGATAAGGGAATAAAAATAAAAAATGAACAGTCATTCGTTTAGTCGTATCTTAGATTTGAGTTTTTGTTTGAGTTTTTTCCAATTTTTTAACTAATCTTGGTGCAAATATCATCCAAATCGATTTTTTCAGTTGGGTCACTTGACACGTAATTGCCCATACATATATAGATTCCACTGAAAATTAGTCTAAAGCGTAAAGAAACGACCTCTTACTGGCTAAAGAGGAAGGTAAAAGACTGCAGAAAGTCGACTGCAACAAATCATGTTGGGCTCTATGGAATAGTGTTAAATGGATGTCTATACCGAATATGGGAGAGTGCAGACGGAAAAGCGGTTAAAAATCTAATTGCAGTGCCTCTAAAATAAATGAAGTATTATATAAATTGTTGACGATATCTGATAAGATAATTAGTGGTACAGAAGCGGACCAATAAACTAATTGTTTTTAATAAAGCATAATTAACATCTTTTGAGACCGAACAACTAAAAAGAACATAAATATTTCAATGACAAGTTTTGACAGTTTATTGTAGAAAAACATCAAATAGTTTAAATTTTAAAGACCCAAACCGAAAGAAACCAACCATACCAATCAAATAGGATTTAAGTTTAAACGAAGAAAAAATATACCAAAAACACAAAACTGTTAAGCCGCAACTCACTACTTACGCCGAGTAAAACCTGTTTCAATTCCAATCTGCATATACATACATTTTTAATAAAGTTATTTAATTTCAAAAACAAAAAAGTGACAATATTTTTTAAATACCCCAGGCTAATAACATTAAACAAAAAAATAAATAAATAAACACGACAATAATGACAATCTACGGCTTATTAAGGCAACATTAATAACAAAAACAAACCAACATTTTTAAATAAAACGAACCGCAACGAATCGTAAGAAACGATTAAATAGAACATAATTTAACGAAGATAAAAATAAACATGTATATACATACATACATATGTACACTGAAAATAATCCATGCTTAACTTTACGAAAAAAAATTTCGTAACTACTTTTTTCCTAATATATACGAAAATTTCGTGTATAATACGAAATATTGTTTAATCAACCCCTTTTCTAATTTTACGAAAGTACGAAAACCTGTCGTAATATCTTTTTTCCTATATATTAAGAAACTTTGTTTTCTTTTACAAAAATAATTTCGTTAAGGCATGTAATATTTAACGAAAGTAACGAATTTTTTTCGTAACAAGATTATTTAGTAATATATAAGAATTATTTTTGATATTTTTTTTTGTTATTTTCGTAATTTTAAGGGAGTTAAATTAAACGTAATTTTTAATTTACGTTTAATTTAATTAGCTGCCTAATTTCCTGTAAAATTTTTTATGTTTTTTTAAAAAACATAAAAAATTTGTTTTTTTTTTTAATTCGCAATCTTTTTCTAAATTTACAATAATTATTTTAAAAGAACTAAAATATTTATGTCTTTAAAAAAATCGTAAAATGAATAAATTTTTTTTTTTCTAAAATTATATAAAATTATTTTGCATTTTACAAAAATTTTTCGTATATATTACGAAAGAATTTCGTGGTGCGAAACAACGAAGCATTTCGTACAATGTACAACATTTTTCGTGTATATTAGGCATGGATTATTTTCAGTGTATGTATAATTTAATAACAGGCGAGATTGCAACCGCACTGGAAAAGGTAAAAAGGTGAATAGCTATCAGAGGAATAAATGTTACTAACAGCAACAACAATAATTCTGAACATTTATTTAAAAATTACTTCTATATGTACATATTGTCATATATTTTCCTCCGTAGGTTGACAATACAGAGAGATGCCAGAGCACAAATGTTTTAAGGGGGAAACGCTCGGGCTTTAGAAGTTATTAGCTATATCCAGTGAGCTTTGCTACCCTAAAAACAATATAAATGGGGAATTTCATGTCAAGTGACCCAACTCAAAAAAAAAACGATTTCGACGAAATTTACACTAAAGTTAGTACTATTGGATAGTAGGTCAGACACAAATTTTCAGCTCTATCGGTCAAGATCTGCCGGACTTAGAGGGGTCAAATTTGGATATTTTGGTCATACAGGGTTTTATTCAAATGAGTGTAACTCTTCACCTATTGGTCTTAGCAAAAATTGTCCAAAAGAGTTTTTTAATTAAAAAAAAAAAAAAAAAATAATTTTTTTTTCAAAATTCCCTAAACAAAAACCCACATCACAATATGTATTAATGATTCTGTATCTATTTTTTTTTTTTCAAGATATAGAATTTTTTTGGTATTTGCGTTGACTGGATTTTAATGTAACATATGAAAAATTTTAATAATCTATAGTTTCCTAGACATACGAATTTAGGTATTTAATTCATATGAGAATTTCTAAGACCCCTAATGAAAATTTTGCCATTTTCCCCAAAAAGTTCAAATGGATGTTAAAATTCTTCGTGCAAAATATAGAATCTTCAAATTTCCCAGATAAACGAAATATTTAAATAATACGGGAAGTTTACATTGATGTCAGATTTTTCGTGCAAAGTTTTGAAGATTTTAGCTCTAATAGTTTCTTAGATATAATGTTCATATGGGCAAAGAATTTTTTCCTTATCAACTTTCAAGGATATACAAATTAAAAAATAATAATTTTCAGCAAACATAAATTTTATAGAATACTATAATACCCTGAGTGCTTCGCTACCAAACTAAATATAAACCAATAATTAAATACATACATACAAAATTTTGATTACTTTTGTAGAAAATTTTAATTGATTGATTAAAAGTTTTTTAATGTTTCTGTGTTTTTACGTTCAATATTATTGAAATTTATCACGTGAATAAATTCGCACTCGGTAAGGAGCGTGTTTTTTTAATTTCATTCCTCTAATACCTCTAAGAGATTCTCATTCAATCAAATGTTTTCGTGTTCAATATTATAGAAAATTCGAAAAATATAATTTGTTGAACGAAAAAATGCCAAAAGCCCTTTCATTAGATTCTCATGCACTCAGGTCCCTACATATTAAATTTTATATTTCTATGTTCAATATCGTAAAATATTCAAAAGTACCATCTGAAAAACGAAAAAGTACAAAAATCTCTACCAATAAATTCTCATTTAATAAGGACCGTGTGTCATGTGTTTCGGTTCTCCATTACAGAGAATCCAAAATTTACCATTTGAAGAATGGAACAGTACCTAAGAGTCCATTCTTACATATTATTATTCAGTCAGGACTATGCATGTTCAAATTTATGTTTCTAGGTTGAATATTTTTAAATAAATTTTACCTTTGTGAAAAGTACTAACAAAAAGATTACCATTTTCCCCCTTTTCGCCTAGGAATAGACTTTTTCGATAATTAAGTTTACAAAATATTCCGTGTTTAAATCACGATAAACCTCAAACGATTCAAATCTGCATTCATTTGTTCCAGAAAAATTGTGCTTTCAAAAAGTTCCAAATAATTTACCTGAATTTGGTCCTATATAACCGTAGCACCCGAATTCTAAAATAATATAATAGTTGCTACTTGTTAGTATAATTTAAGCTATGTAAGTATACTCGGATGTCAGATCTCACAACTTTGGCAGAAAAATGTTCAGAAAGTAATATCAGTATAATGGAACCATTGTCAAATAAAGGTTTCCTATTGGCAAAACGGTACATTAAAATAAGATCTGGAAACTTTTGCCGTACAACAATCTGACAGCAGTGCTAGCTGAAAATTTTTGTTGTCAGATAAATTTATTGTCTAACAATTGTCTGGCAATGAAATTGTAAAATTTTCTTATAATCGTCTGAACTGACAATTAACCTGTTGCTAACAATTTCTCATTGTTAGTACATTGTAAGATCTGACAACCGTGTATACATAGCTTTAGTAACAATTGTTACTGGAAAAGTGTTCATTAATTCAAAAAACTTGCAAGAATAGAAAATCCAAGAGCGCAAACATTTCTCTCGTTGCAAACTATTACAAGTTATATTTTGTAAATCTAATAATTATCCTATACGAAATTGCGTTTCTGTTGGTTTCATTGCATTAGCGGAGTTCAGTGTTTAGTGCAAATGGTTTTTTAAAAGAGCAAATGCAAAATTGCATAGCTCTTTATTGCAATCCAACAACAAAACACACACTGTTGCAATTGTCACACCATTGCATTCATGCAATACTTAAATGGTATAGTTTTTTTGGTGCGTTATTGCGTTTGCAATTCTCTCATTAAAACAGCTGTCAATTGTAAACAACAAAATAAATGAAACTAAAACAATAGAGGCAAAAATTATTCCAAATAAATTAAAAAGTTAAAAACCAAACAAAAAGTGGTCAACAGAAGGAATATAAATGTTCTTTGATTATTTGGAGGAGGCACCAAGTATAGAAGAACGTTTTTTTAAACAAGTAAGTGTTTTGTTTACAAACCGCGGAACTGTTACAAAAAAAAATAATGTTAGTTGAGGCCGTATACATAAATGGAAAGTTAGGTATCTATAGACCACTTATAAATAGGCGAAAGTCTTACACTCAGTCCAAGTTATTTCCAGGGCAACTTCTTCTAAAGATTATTGAAAAAATCAAACAAAAACTTTCATTAATTGTTGACTTCTATCAGCTGTTAAAAAGCTTAAATTACATTGCATTGCAAATATCAAAGAAAGAAACCGCTCACAATCGTTAGCAAAATATCTACAGGATTAAACTTTTACAATACAAAACGCATCGAACATCGAATACCGCTATTGTGTATTTAGTTTTTATTTTTTTGTGTATTTCGTTTCGTATGTTTCGATGCTGTTGATTTTACTTACTGCCTTGTGTATTTTGTTTTTTGTGTGGTTATTTCGTTTAGCGTTGTTGTTGTTCATTTTGTTTTGCTATTGCTATAATAATGATATAGTCGGAAAAATGAAATAAATTTAAATTTTATGAAATTGATATTTATTAAATACACTATGTTGAAGGTTATATAAGATTCGGCACAGCCGAATATAGCACTCTTACTTGTTTCTAGTAAATTTCTTTATTTAATGAACAAAAAACCATTCAAATTAATGTATGAAATTATACTTCAAATTTTATTTCGAATAATTAAGAACAACGCACACGTTTTTCCATTTTGAACATCTAGACGGTTTGAAAAATTTTCTAATGGATTTTTGTTTTCTAACAACTTTAATTTCCTGCTATTTTTATTTTGACATTAACAATATCAATATAAAGTCAAAAGCTGGATGTTTTTAGATATTTTTTCCATTTTATTCGTTATATCGAGTATAAAATTTCTAAAACGTTCGCTATATAAGGTAGTTAATGTTCAAAATTTGGCTGTTCGTTATATCGGATTTTCGTAAAAGTGAGATTTTTTTTGGACTACTTACGGTAGTACCAACAATCTTGTTTATAATAAGTAGTTCTACCTCGGGGAAATAAAAATACGATCATATACAACTTTACAGTCTCTATTTTAATAATAAGTACAATATTTTTTTCAGGGTTTTTAACAATATCTTACGTTTTGACTTATAATTATTTTGTTCGAATATAAAAATTTTAAGAAAAGTTATTTTTAGTATGGAATAACGAAACCTAATTTTTTCATTCCACAAAAATGAACATTAATTTCTTTACCAAATTATTCGACGATTGCACCAATATTACCAATTCCAAATTACTCCAATAAACTGTAAATGCACGCTTTATCTGTTTACATAAGATAGTTATAAATGTATTTGAACAAAACTCCGAACAGTTTAAATAAAAATCCCTTGCCTAAAAAATTCTTTTAAACATTTCCCCGAAACAAGCTTAAAAATTGTAACTGGTATCACTGTTTCCCTAAGACTTGGTTTGTAATATTAAATGTATCGTTGGCAGCGATGAAATGTTTGTATTGAATATTAAATGATTTCGTTTTCATTCTCGCGGTGAAAACGTCAAGATTAAAATCCATAATTATTAAAACTGCTGCGATGCCTGGTGATGTCTTTATTTAGGCTGATACCGTCCAGCGATATTGTTGAGTCTATTACGTTATTTTATTTCATTTTATGTTTTTTTTTTTTTTTTTGAGACGCATCAAACGCACCGCACCGCCTTTTCTTTAATTCTTGTTGGGTACATTTTTCAATAACAATAGCAGCAGCAGCCACACTAACAACAATAACAAAACATGTCTGATATGTTGACAACATAAGAGAAGCACAAATAATTACACACCTGAAGATTAAAGAGAACAACTCAAAAAGAAATAAAAACCTTAAGAAAATAACGCTGAAAGAATTAAAAAAGAATGTCTTTCAAACAACACCAAGTTCAATCTTATAAATAAGAAATGAGTAAAGAAATTCATGTAAAATATCTATGTATGTAATACCCTGGTGTGAATCTCATCACACAATAGTAAATAACCATTCATGGAGCATCTAAGTATGTGTAATACTATTTAAAAGGGCTGCTACTGCCTCCACATATTCAATGTAATATCCAAGGCAAAGACTTTCATGCACTAAAAAATTCAAAATATGCACTATAAAATGGGGAAATATGAACTAAATATTTTCTTATAAAATTTATAAAAAATTGCAGTTGTTATCACTAATTTACTTTTATCGTATTTAAGTTTTTGACATCAAATATATAGGTTCTTGATGACATAGCCGCTTTATGTACCAATTTAACGGAACCCGATCTCAAGAATGACAATAATTATAAAGCCTAAAGAACATCTTTAAATAGTATATATTTAATTTCTGGAGCTTACTAGCTCCCTTCAAACAACATACATGTTTGAATTAAAACAAGAAACTATAATTGGACATGGCCGCCATATGACACCCTACACCAATTGGGAATATATTTAAAATATGTATGTTGAATTTTTCTTTAATTATGTATAAAAAATTTTTTATGAAAAATTGATTTCCTGATGGTTTATATGGAGGCGAGGACCAAAATTATCCGATCCTCATAAAATTTGGTGAATGGATGTATTTTTGTATAAATTATATCTATTCAGAATTTTATCTCGTGGAAATGTTTTCAAGTGAATTATGGACGTTAAACGCATTTTCTGAAGAATATTTTATATGGGGCTTGGGTGAGTTAGAGGTGTGTGGCAAATTTCGTCAAGTTATCAGTTTATATGGACACACAGATGGACAGTCTCAGAAAGTGATTCTGAGCCGATACTTTAAGGTTTGTATAGGACCAACCAATTTTGGACGTTATAATCATCAGCACAAACGCATAATACCCTCCCCATTATAGTGATATAGATTTTAATAAAAAATAATTAAAACTCTGTAAAATTTAATATCATATTTTCAGATATAGAACCTAGTACTTTTTTGTACGAATTTTTTGAAATAAATATCAAATTTATTGTAAAAATATTTAATACAAAGAAAACAAAACACAATTTGTGTAAGAAAAATTTAAAAATTCAAATAATGCAATAAAAATGTTAGAAATATTCAACTAGCTGTCAAGCCTGTCCTTACCAGGCAAGAAAAATAAGAAAATTTTACATGTATGTACATATTTACAAAATCACAGAATAATAGATGAAAATACAATACAAAAAAATTGTACAAACATTTGTAAGTTCAAATTTTGTTTAATATTTTTTGTTTTAATAGCCCAACAAAATTAGTCAAAAAAAAAAAATTGCAGGGTGGCGAAATTTAGATAGCTTTATGAAACAAAGAGGACTTGAGGTTTATATGATTTTTTTATATTTCTTCCAAAGAAAGATATGAAATATTGGTATCATTAGAAAGGCCCCTGAGAGACGCATTAAATTCCATATCAGCAAAAGTAATCGAAATTTTCTAATTTTTCGGAAAATTTTATTGGTTGAAATTAATACATAATAATCCTCAATATGGTTTATTTGACAGAAATATGAAAAAAAATCATAAAAACTTTAAAATATTCAGCTCAGATCCAGCTCACCAAATATTGATATCAGAACCAAAATTTTTAAAAACAATATCTTAGAATAAACTAAATTTTGGGGCCACCCTAATGATATATATACGTTATATATACATACAGTGGCGGAAAAAATAATAGAAACGACTTTATTTTGTGGTGAAAACTACATTTTCTCAAAAACTACCCTTTAGAATTTGATGATTTGTATCTTAAATAAAAGGTATTTAAGTCTACTTTGCTATGATATATGGAGTTTCTAAGTTTTTTTGGTATTTAAAAAATTTGGCATTGGAAAAAAATAGAAACAATTCATAGTATTACACTGGGGAGACAAGCTGAGATTTGTTAAACTGCGTTTTGGATTTATTTAAAAATTTTTAATTATAAATTAAATTCTTACCCCCTTATTCACAAACAAAATTTTTATTTTATAAACAGTTTATAAATTAGATTTTGTATGGACATTTTGTTTTATAAACCTTTTATAAAATAAAAATGTTGTTTGTGAATAAGGGGATTAATATAAAAGTATAGTTTTTACTTTAATTTTTATGCAAACATTTGTTTCAAGTTTTCTTAAATAAAAAGTACAGATAGTGAAAGATATGACTTCTAATGGTTAAATTATCTAAAAAATTTGTTTTTGAGAAGATTTCGAGAAGAAAAAGATTTTAATCCACTTATAGATAACGACAATCCACCGATTTTTGGGCCAAATTTCGAGCAATATTTCGCTATTTTGCAATTCGAGCCGTTCTTGGTGGTTAAAAAGGGGCTTAAATATCAAAGTATATTGATGGACTTGTGAAATAATGCTAAAAAAGTTAAATTTAACACAAAAAGTTCACAAAATCTAAAAAAATTTAAAATTCAGTTTGAATTGTAGGTAGTTTACTGTAACGTAAGTTTAGATAAAATACACCCTACTATATAAAAGCATCAGAAAGAATATTCCTTGTCATTTTTTTCATAAAATAAACGTATTAGATTTTAGAAAAGGTAATGAAATAAAAAACATATTTTATTTTCCTCATTTAAAAACATTCTGTTTTATTTTTTGCAATAGATTGTATTGGGTCTATATACTAGTATTATTTCCCAAACAGTACTATACCCAAATTTAAAATTAATTTTCGAAATTTTTGCATTTCTTGAAATTTTAGTTTTAAATTCAACTTATTTTACTTGTCCATCAAGATATTTTGATATTTATGCCCCTTTTTAACCACCAAGAACGGGTTGAGTTGCCAAAATGTGAAATATTGCTCAAAATCTGGTCCCAAAATCGGTGGATTATCGTTATCTGTAAGCGGGTTCAAAACTTCTTCGGCTCGAAATTTTTTCAAGAAAAAATTTTTTAAGTAATTTAACAATGTTAAGCAATTTCTTTCATTGTTTTAACTTTTTATTTAAGAAAATTTGAAAGTCGTGGCTCCAATTCAGCCGTCAGAGCTGAATTTCAACCAGGCGTTGAAAAAAACCGAGGAAACAGTATATTGTGATATTGGGAATATCAATTACAATTTTTAAAATAAGCACAAAAACGCCATTTAAAAAATCTTAGCTTATGTCTCCACTGTAATACTATGAATCGTTTCTATTATTTTTTCCAATGCTAAATATTTCAAATACCAATAAAATACGATGGAGCAAAAAAAACCTGTAAATTCTATATTATTTAAGATACAAAACATAAAATTCTAAAGTATAATTTTTCAGAAAAATAATTTTTTACAGAAAATAAGGTCGTTTCTATTATTTTTTCCACCACTGTACATACACACATACATATACATACATACATACATACATACATACATACATACATACATACATACATACATACATACATACATACATACATACATACATACATACATACATACATACATACATACATACATACATACATACATACATACATACATACATACATACATACATACATACATACATACTACATACATACATACATACATACATACATACATACATACATACATACATACATACATACATACATACATACATACATACATACATACATACATACATACATACATACATACATACATACATACATACATACATACATACATACATACATACATACATACATACATACATACATACATACATACATACATACATACATACATTCCGAAATCCTCAAAATTCAACATACATACATACATACATTCCGAAATCCTCAAAATTCAAATCGTAGCTTCCGCTAATTTGTTCCCTTCTTATATGTCCATAAGTCACATGGAAATTTTATTAAAATTTTACAATTTGATTATCAAAATTGTTAAAAGTTTGAAATCGGAGTTTTGAAACTGGCATCTGAAGGGTTTCCCATTTATGAATATACAAATAAGATATACGCTATCGAATGAGAATAGTTACTTAATACGAATATATTCAATGATATAAGGTCGTTTCTATTATTTTTTCCACCACTGTACATACACACACATACATACATCATACATACATACATACATACATACCTACATACATACTACATACATACATACATACATACATACATACATACATACATACATACATACATACATACATACATACATACATACATACATACATACATACATACATACATACATACATACATACATACATACATACATACATACATACATACATACATACATACATACATACATACATACATACATACATACATACATACATACATACATACATACATACCTACACACATACATACATACATACATACATACATACATACATACATACATACATACATACATACATACATACATACATACATACATACATACATACATACATACATACATACATACATACATACATACATACATACATACATACATACATACATACATACATACATACATACATACATACATACATACATACATACATACATTCCGAAATCCTCAAAATTCAACATACATACATACATACATACATACATTCCGAAATCCTCAAAATTCAAATCGTAGCTTCCGCTAATTTGTTCCCTTCTTATATGTCCATAAGTCACATGGAAATTTTATTAAAATTTTACAATTTGATTATCAAAATTGTTAAAAGTTTGAAATCGGAGTTTTGAAACTGGCATCTGAAGGGTTTCCCATTTATGAATATACAAATAAGATATACGCTATCGAATGAGAATAGTTACTTAATACGAATATATTCAATGATATGACATGGTTTTATTATAATATTTCCCAACATTTGTTAATTTTTTTTTAAATATTTCTCATTTATGTGTTCATTCGCATTTATAGAAATTTTTAAAATTTTTAACCGATTTTTTGTTTTATATCTTATTGGAATGATGACAGCAACTTCTGTAAAATTACAGGATTTTATGTATATTTGGAACACACATATACAGTCAGCAAGATCAAAAGATGAAAATGTTGAAAATTGGTTGGTGATACGACTTTTTTATTTCCATATTAGGAATTAGCACATCAAATAAAACTGGGATTAGTGAAAATGATTTAAAAATTTTTTTATCGTTGGCCTGTGTTATGAATTAACCCTGCATATTTAATCCCCATCAAATGTGAGAGAAATTGAGGTTTAAGCATTTGACAACATGGAATTTATTTATTAATATTCTTTTTGAACGATGAATAATATTTGTTACTTCGTAAAGTGACAAACAAATTAATTTCTGTTTCAGTTTACTCTTTAATACATATAATCGCAACAATTTCAATCTAATCTATATAAGTTCTTCTTTTGTAAAACAATTCGATCAAGTTCTTTCGAACGAATTGAACACCCGCTGATTGTGGTATGGCTTCTTAAATCACCGCTAATGTTTTGTATAAATAAATTGTAGTAAATTTGTAGTGGTAGTTTGTGATACATACAAATGTACATTAGGGTTTAACTTTTTTGGGCGGCAAGATATTATAGCACACACTGTCCTTTGGTACTGGAAGTTATTACCCTAATGAACATATTATGTATGTATGTAGGAATAAATACTGCAATCTGTAGAACAGGAGTGGATATGCGAATTGGATTGCTTGTCGTATTCATAAAGCTATCGATCTATGACAGATGGAATCACAATGACCCTTTAAATAAGTTGGCAACAGTTTAACGTTTTTTCTTCTCTCACCAATAAGGAAACAAAAACAATTTAAGGTAGGAAATGCTATTGAAAAGTTGGCTGAATGAATCATAAGCTTTTGAGACAGGTATATATTTAATATCCTCCCAGTTGGCCAGATCCTTATTGACGACACTTTAATCGATGATATCTGAAGGAATTTAACAGCGACAATTACATGCTTTTTGTCGTATTTTCAAAACAAAATGAGCGACAACGTCTTAAACTTGTCGTTATCATATTAAGATCATCAACGACATTATTGAAGTATACTGTCGCTAAACAGTCGTCAATGACAAGGTTGGAAAAAATTCGTTTATATGTATATTCGTCAATGACAAGTTTACTAGGGTTCTATTCTATAGTTGAAAGAAAAGGTCGAATTTTTGTATTTTTTAAAAATCGATTTTTCGACTTTTGAATGTAATTTCACAACCCATTTCGTAACACAGAAAATTGTAAAACGAAATATAAAAATTGTATAGGCAGAAAATTTTAATTCGAATGAAAATAATTTACAACAGTAGTTTTCGCTTATAGTCCACAGCTACATTTGCACAATTTTATATTTATATGCAAATTAGGAATATAACCGAATTTCTTTTTAAGCCACTTTATAACTAAATCCTATGTACTTTCTTCAATAAAACCAATTTTTTAAACAAAATAATAGTTTATTTAAAATATAATCAAATATTGATTTAAATAATATCAATAGTTTAAACAAAAATCTTTACATATTATTATTTATTTGCAATGCATTGAATATTTTTAAAAGAATCTTAATCTTATATTGTTTTTTTAAAGAGTTTAATTTCGTTGTCAGTACAAAATGTTCTTATAATTTTAGCGGGGTGGTGTCAATTTGGTACCAGGCGTGTATATTTTTTTCCTCTGTGTACAATATTAGTTATGGATGCAAAGAAAATTTGGCCTTTAAACGAAAATGGACTATACTCGAAGTGGACTTAGAACAAATAATTTGTTTCATATCAAATCTTCATACTTCAAGCAAAACAATGGAAAATTTTGGAATGTTTTTAAATATTCTTTTTAATTAAATAAAAATTGTTAAACTTAATTTATGTATATGGTTGTAAAAAAATTGAATGAAAATAAATTACTATTATATAAAAACACAAAAAATATTTTTCTTCATAATTCAAGCAAAATAATGAAACATTTTGGAATTTTTTTAATTAAATAAAAATTACTTAACTTAATTTACGATACAAAGTTGTAAAAAACTTAAAATTTTCGACTTCGAATTTTTCCTGTATTTCCGTTTCACTGATAGTGTCTGTTTCAGTTGTGTACATTTTGTAAATAAAACAAATCACCCTCTTAAAAATTGGAAAACTATGTTTTAATTATTCCCGATCAAATCAACGAAAGCTTTTAAAATATTTTTAATAAATTCTGAAATGTTTAAAACATATTCGAATCATGCTAGAAAAAAGTGAAAAACTGTTATATTTTTATGTTTTTGTGATCTTTTTCCTGTCGCCAAAAAAAATCATTTTTTATTTAACATTGTGTTGTTCTCATCATCGATGATGTCTTAAAGACTTGGCCAACATGCCAAAATGTTGAAAAAATTTGTTATATTTCTCTTTAATGATAATGATGAAAATGATAATAAAAAATCGTTTTATCCACCAATTTTCCACATTTTAGACGGATATTTGAGCTGTCGTTACAGTATCGTTATTTCAACAAATATAGAGCGATAGGACCCGATGTTTAACCCGATTTGAATGAAATTTCACATGTGTAAATGTTTGAATTTTCTTTAATATTTAAATTAAAAATTAGAGATCTATCTTTTCACAAGAAAGACAAAAATCTACGTATTCTGAACCTTACTTCCTGGGAAAGAAGATACCGGTGACAGACAAAGTTAAGTACTTAGGTGTAATCCTTGACCGGAAATTAAAATGGAGACATCATATAAAGGATAAAACCAACAATGCACATCGGTGCTGGGCGATATGTAGGAGAACTATAGGCATGAAATGGGGTCTACTATGACAAATTGGCTTTATAAATGAGTAATTAGTCCAACTCTAGCTTTTGCTTCAATAATCTGGTAGACTACTTTGGTCAAAAAGTGTAACATCAAACAACTACATGGAGTTCAGCGTACGTGCTGCTCGGGTATAAGTGGTGCCATGTGTATTACTTCAACCAAGGCTATGGAAACGTTGGTAGATATTCCAACCATTGAAACATATTTAATATAAAAGGCGGCGCTTACAGCCGAACGGCTTTTTACTTTAGGCGAACTGCTTTCCCAGAGGTAAGGTTTACGTCATATGGGTGCCAGGCCACCCGGGAGTAGTTGGCAACGAAAGGGTGAATGTAAAGGTAGTATACCTGACAAACGCAAAACCATTCGACGCAACCAAAGCTTAATTAAAAATATGGGTGAGTGAATTCCATAGGGCCTCTTGGAATAATGAAACGGTGGGTAAAAACACAAAGATCCTATGGCGTGACCCTGATGAGAGCAAGACGATAAATCTCCTCAAAATGAGCAAGTCTGTAGTTAGTATGATGGTACGTATTCTGAGTGGACACACAAGATTACAAGCACGAATGTAGAGCATGTGGGGAGGACAGTAAACTCAAATTTTTTTTTCCATTAAAAGGTGAGCACAACAGGCCCTATAGTGGCCTAGGTGTATTTCTTCGGATTTGATGTAGTATAAATCCTCCTATCAACCTAACCTAAATTAGAAACATAAAATTAAACACACGGCTTCCTGAAAGAAACTCTTTCAAAACAGTTTAAAATTATTGAATCGGTTAATAAAATTTTAAGATACATTTTTTTTCTGTCCTGTCAATTAAAAAAAATCGTTTTTTTCCAATATCTTTCAATTTGTAGGGTATATTGAAATTTGAAAAATGGTAAAATGATCTACTAATCTAGGTCTATAAAAGCATTATTTAGAAATAATGCGCTATAGATCAAAACGACAAAGACCAAACAATGCAAAAATGCATGATTTTTTTTAATTTACGCTTGGGAAATTGTCAATAACTCTGTTGTTTGTCCTTTGATTTAAACATTTTATACCTCTTTGGATAGACAATTTTGTAGAAGAATTATCGAATTATCTGCAATGAAATTTTTACACTAGTTTACCGGGCTATGTCCTGTTGTTAATTAACAATTTTTATTTTTTCCTATACGTCGAAATTTTGAGATAAAGTGGTTTTTGTTAAGCATCCTTCTTCAGTAGTGATGGAAAAATATTTGAAAATTAGAATGGATTTTTGGGTGCTTGCACCTGTTTTGGGAACCTAACAATCAACTCTGAAAAAATCGATAATATAAAATTTACGTCTTCATTTACCAACTTTTTATCAAATTTCTTTAGTTTTGGCCCGATTTTTAGTAATTTTTTTAATTAAAAAAAATAAAGTTTGAAAAAATTTTTGACATTTTATTCCTGAATTACAAACTTACTGATCTGAATTTACCCCTCATAGTTCATTTTTAACATTCCCACTTATACATTTTCAGAAAAATTCTTGGAAGTGTATGTGATAACAACAAGATTTAAGATTAAGATTTTAATATTCTTGTGATAATAATCCAAATTTTTTGTATACAAAATACCTACATACCTAAATATTTAATTTTGTCCTCCTAATTTAACCCTTTTTTTGCATTTTCTTTCTTTATATTTTTACTGGACTTAGACGGCCAAAATAAAGATATCCATATAGGTTTTATGTCATGAGCAAAATCGTTGTAAACTAGTGTTATGCATAAACGCATAATACCCACCCCACTATAGTGGTGTAGCGTATAAACACAGTATGAATAAATTTGGTATCCAGCTGTTATTGTTATCTTACCAAAATATGATAAATTGCTCACCAACAAGTTTTCGATTTTAATTTTAAATAACTCTTCAAATTCGTCGTTAATATAGGGATTATAATATTTTTTCATTCTTTCTTCTTATTATTTTTGTAGGGTTCCTCCATGTTTATCCTGCTCTTAACGTGTTTGTGTTTGTGTGTTTTTGTTTTTGGCTTTTGTTCATCGTTTGTTTAACTATTTTGCAATATGGATTATTAATATCTTGCTTGATAGATTATTAAAAGTGACATTTATACCATGATCAACTCGTTCATGCATTACTACTATTTTAACCATACATGGTAACTACATATTCCATCCAACATTCAAAAATGTATAACAACATTCTTTCAATTTGTTCTATTCGCACAATAATGATCTTTAACAAAAACAACAAATGTCAATTTAAATTCTACTAACCAATTAAACATTTTGTCTAATGTCAGAAAAAAATTATGTTTAACAATCTGAAGCACTTAACAGAATTGCCACTTGCTCACTTTCGGAAATTTATGTTTAAACATTTGTTCCGATTTTAAGTACTGTTATATTATTTTATCGTACTTTCGCCAATAGAATAGTTTTTACATAAAAATAGAAGTCAATTTACAACTATTTGGAATAATAGAATTTCTTTTGAAACCAGACAGAAAATTATAAAAACAAGAAACTGCAGCTTAAACTTTTAACCAATTTGACGCCGTGTTTACTATGCGGACCCCTTGAGGAATACATATTTTGATATCGAATTGTTCTAAAATGACAAGTGCGACAGCATTTATTGGACTTAAACGAGACCATATACATATGATACTAGTTGCCATTTTCTGATATTTTCTTCTTTTAAAAGAACTTTTCAAATTTAAATTTAAAGGATATACATATTTATTAAAATATTTCTATCAAATAGTTTTCATCAATATGGGTATCACATGAAAGAGTACAATCTCCGGAAATCAAAACCATATTTTGTAAAGTATAGTCGTTTGAAAATTTATCCTTTTTTCATTTTCAATGTACATATTTTCTCCAAAAATTCCTGTCTGTTCTGTAAACCGAATCCGAGTAAATTTCTCGTTTAATAATTTACTCGGATTCTCATAATTTTTCTCGTTTTAAAACCGACTACACACTGGTCTGGACTGGCCAAAAGTAAATCGATTTTAATTTTATTCAATTAAATTAAAAATTCATATTTTGCGTTTTTTAATATAATTGTAACTTAATAGAAAAAGAAAAACCAAATATAGGTGAGAGTAGAGATTGGTTACAGAAGAACTGGGTACTCAGTTTTTCACTTTCTGATCTTTTTTCATTTTAAAAGGACATCAAAATGTTAAGGATATAAACATTTAATTAATTAAAAAAGGGATATAAATGTTTATATCCTTAACATATCTATGCTTATATCAATATGGGCATCAAATTAAAAGGTAGGATCCCTGGAAATTAAAAAAAAATATATATATATATTGTTTTTACTTTTCAAGTTGAAAAATTGTAAATAATAGCCTTTAAATATATTATTCCTTAAAATTTCTAAGAATTTCCAATATATACATTAGGGTAATGACTTTTTGCAATTTTAGCAAATATCAAAAATACTATAGCAAGAGCTTGTAGGGCGTGAACAGATGTTAAGGAATATGATATTATTTTTTCGCAATCGTGAAAAAAGTTCCCGCATCAAAGACACTGAAGTTTTGTATAAATTTTACTTTTTCTATATGAGAAAAATTTATATTTTTGCCAACATTTTTGTATTTTTATTACATTATCTT